>NC_056476.1:28948040-29190540 GCF_008729295.1 Plectropomus leopardus | reverse complement strand
AAGAGTTGTGGGGTTCTTGAGGGAGCTGTGGCAGTGCAGGTGAGTTGATGATCAGAGTTCAGGAAATCTTCCAGTGTCAGGAGTTCTGAGGAGGCTGCAGTGGTCCTTCAGGGGTTAACTGAGAACTTTAGAGATGTTTCCAGGAGTGACCCTGGGGAATCATTTTATTCGTTCATTGAAACTGTCATGAAAATAACAAAAATTAGATACCACAATGACAATAACCATGCTGACAGCTATAAGTGTGTGAGCTATGAGTTCTGACGGGTTAAACAGTTCTTCTCCATTCCCTTCACGCCCTGCAGCCTGGAGCAGAAGCCATTTCAGCTCCCGCACACCGGATCTTATCTCCTCTCTCATCAGCTAGTCGTGCGTCGCATTTTTTAATGCATTTTCTGGGATTTTTAAAAAAAACAATTAATTAAGTTGGTGTGCAGCCCGTGACGCGAGGTGAATGGGATCCGCTTCGAAAAAACTGCGCAGCTCTCCTCAGACGTGCTTGTGTTGCATGACGCTCTCTCTCTCTCTCTCTCTCTCTCTCTCTCTCTCTAAAGGTGACCGGGCAGCCGCGCTCGCTGCTCATTATTTAACGTCTTCAAATTGAGCGGCAGCGGGAAGAAGGCGAGCTTGGCGCACCGCTGCGCCGCCTCTACTGGAAAAAAAAAAAAAAAAAAAAACTGCCGGAGGGTGCTCTGTCTCTGTGTGTGTGTGTGTGTGTGTGTGTGTGCGTGCGTATGTTGACATACAGAGCTGGGAGAATGTATGTGCCGCTTCATGCGCCAACTCTTCACGTGAAGTCTCCACACCTATAGGCTGTTTTTTTTTTTGTTTGTTTGTTTTTTTCTCTCTCTTCCACCATCGCGGCTCCATTTTCATCCAAATTGGTCTCACCTTGCCGCTGACGCTTGGATGTTGATAAAACGACGCGCATGCGTTGCTCTTGGAATAATTGTGCAGCCTAAGTTGCATCCGTGAGATCTTGTGTCAAAGTCTGGATCGGAGTTAGTGATGTGGACTACTCTGGAGCGCGGATGCTGGGGGGTCTGCTGCTTGTCCCTGCTGGCGACTGTAGTCTGCGGGGCGCAAAGGTGAGATCTGATCATAACAGCACGTGCAGCTGGGGGCTTTAACGTGTCCTTATGTGAATTTTAACGTTCTGTCCACAGCGCCAATGAGCCCAGCAACATGTCATACGTGAAAGCCACCGTGGACAAGCTGCTGAAGGGCTATGACATCCGTCTGCGGCCTGATTTTGGAGGTAAGAGCTTCATGGAGCCAACATGTGACGCGCGGACTGGGGTCTGATGCGCACTAATGTTCCGCTGTCATGTTTCAGGCGCCCCCGTGGACGTTGGCATGAGCATAGACATCGCCAGCATTGACATGGTGTCTGAAGTCAACATGGTAAGTTTTTTTTTTTTTTTTTTTTTTTTACCTCCATCCTTCCCCGATGCGGTATGAGATCCACGTGACAGTTTGTCGGGCGAGTTTTGTGCAGCGCAGGAGGAGAAATCCGTGTCAGTCCGGTTCGCCTCTTTACTTGGTGCAGCGCCGCTCCTGAAGCAAACTAAAAAGACCCCCCCTCCCTCCCTCCCTCGCTTTCTCCCTTCCTCCTCCCCCTCCTCCTCCTCCGCTCCCCTTTTCAGCACCATGGAGAGATCCGCAATGTGTCAAAGCCCATCCGTATGCATCAAGTAGCCCACTTCCCCGCGGTGTCACAACCGGCGAGGGCTTCGAATTAAAAAAGGCACAGAGAGAGACAGACATGGAGAATGAGATGAGATGAGAGAGGCTGGTTAGTGATTCCACGCACGCATCTGCGGCCGCAGCATGCGTGGAGAAGCCCGGTGTTAGAGAAGCCCGGCTATATAGCGGCAGAGAGGGAGGAGGGTATGGACATCAGGCAGAAGAATAAGACGTCTGTGTGCATGCTTTGGCCATTTTTTGGCCTCAGTGCAGTAATTACATAACGGCTGTCAGTGAGTCAACAGGAGGAAGGAGGCCCAGAAAAGCAGAGTGTCTGCAGAATATGATTTGACCACTTAATACAGAGCACAATGCAGCGCTGCCAAGGTGTCCAGGGAATACACACCGACTGTGTTTTATTGCACAACCAACTGTGTGAGGTCGGCCAGACATAACATATGCAGCTATTAACACATGAGCATTGAAACTGCTGCTGCCTCACTGCAGCTTTACAGTCTGTGTTTTGTTGCTGCCTTTACCAGAAGTCTTTTACTGGATCCTTCTTTGTAAAACTGAGGTATAGCTGGTGTTATTTTTATAGTTTTTCAAATAATATCGACAAATCCAGTGGTGATACCTGGCAGCCATACCTGAGTACAGATATCTCAGCAGAAAATGACTTTGGTAGAAGTTAGAGTCACCTATAGAATATAACTTGAGTAAAAGTCTTAAAGTATCTGATATTTACTGTGTTTAAGTATCAAAAGTAACTTTATGATATTAAATGTATTTAACACATGGAGATAATGAGCATGTAAACTGCTGCTGTTTTACTGCAGCATTACAGTCTCTGTTTTGCCTTTATCTTAAGTCCCTGCACCTTCTTTGTGAAACAGAGATGTACCTGGTGTTGTTTTGTTTTTTTTTTGTTTTTTTCATATAGTGACAAATCCAGTGGTGGATGATACCTGACAGCCACAACTGAGTAAACGTACAGATATCTTAGCACTATATTATTTTGGTAGAAGTTAAATACACCTATTAGAATATTACATGAGTAAAAGTCTGAAAGTGTCTGATATTTTCTATACTTAAGAATCAAAAAATAATTTTATGATATTTAACATAGAGATAATGAGCATGTCAACTGCTGCTGCTTTACTGCAGCTTTACAGTCTCTGTTTTGCTGCTGGCTTTACCATAAATTGGTCATTGGATCCAGGTATACTGCACCTTCTTTGTGAAGCAGAGATATAGCTGGTGTTATTTGAATATTTTTCTTATGTCAGCAGATCCAGTGGTGATGATACCTGACAGCCATATCTCAGTACAGATATCTTATCAGAAAATGACTTTGGTAGAAGTTAGTGTCACCTTTTAGAGTGTTACATGAGTAAAAGTCTTAAAGAATCTGATATTGATTATATTGAAGTATCAAAAGTAATTTTATGATATTAAATGTACTTAACACATAGAGATAATCAGCATGTAAATGCTGCTGCTTTACTGCAGCGATACAGTCTCTGTTTTGTTACCGTCTTTTTGTTAAGATGCTTCTTTGATCCAGGTGTACTGCACCTTTTTCTTGCGAAACAGATACAGCTTGTGTTATTTTTATGTTTTTCGTGTGTCAACAAATCCAGTGGTGATTGATACCTGACAGCCATATCTCAGTATAGATATCTCAGCAGAAAAGTTAAAGTACCTATTCGAATATTCCTTGAGTAAAAGTCTCAAAGAATTTGATATTTCTATACCTAAGAATCAAAAGTAATTGTCTGATATTAAACACATGGGGATAATGAGAATGCCAACTGCTGCTGATTTACTGCAGCTATACACTCTTTGTTTTGTTGCTGCCTTTACCATAAGTCCCTTATTCAGTTCATGTATACTGCACCTTTTTTAGTGAAACAGAGATATTGTATAGCTGGTGTTTTTAATTTACTTATGTCAACAAATCCAGTTGTAGATGATATCTGACAGCAATACCTGTGAAAAGACCCAACCAACACGTGGGTTTGTCTCTCAATACTCTTTGATGTTGACAGGAAGGAAAAATCTGTCTATTACCGAAGACAAGCATTTTTTAAAAACAGCTCACAAATACATAGTCTCACTTTATAAAAAGCTTCACCAATTTCCTAAAAAAGCAACAGTAAAATGATACTGAAGCAGAATTTGGAATTGAATTTACATTGAATTTGGGGAGAAAACTTTGTTTATCTTGCATGCCTCCACAGCGAACAGAGAATCCGAAAAAGTGCAAACATTCTTCATGAATTGAAATAAACGGGGTCCACATTTAACAACAGCAAAACTATTTCAAAACACTTGTTTACAAACTCACACAAACTGGCATTGTATAATCCGAGTCTCATTTATACAGTCGTGTGCTCAGTTCCTCCCAAACACATTCATTTTCACTAGAACATCACAATTTATTAGTTAGGATTCATAATGGCACGCTACTTGGATGCTGAAGTGTTTTAAATGTTAACATTATATTGAAAATGCGTGTGTTTGGGAAGTACTGAGAATACAACTGTATAAATGAAACTTGGATTATACTGCAGCAGTTGTGTGAGAGTTTGCAAATGGATGTTTTGATATATTTTTACTGCTGTTAAACATAGACTCCATTTACTTGAATTCATGAATAATTTTTAGCCCTTTTGGATTCTCCGTTCACTGAGAAGGCACGCAAGAAAAACAAAGTTTTCCTCATAAATTCTACATAACACACATAATACAAATGGTCTTTTTGAAGTTGAAGTATTTCTTTAATATATCTGTCTTTTCCCACACGGATGCATTAGAGTGGCAGTCATTGTTGTTGTACTTATTGTTGTTGTCCTTGTTTTAATGTGATGTCATATATGCTTGACCAATCACAATGGACAGCACTGCCAGCAACCTTTGAAAGTATCTGGATTTAGTAACAGCCTGAGCAATGCCTAAATATAGTTTCCTAGGAACTTGTCCTCACAGAAGAAGCAAAGTGCCAGAAACAAAGGAAGAACTTGTGAGAGTGGAAGCATGTGATGACTGAGACCAGTGCTGGGATATGAAGGATCTTTTGTCATTGGCTTATCTTTCTTGCAACTCACATTCAAATACATTCATGTTCAGCATTGTAATAACTTTTGCTGAGTTGGAGTCATTCAGTTGTCTTTCAGCCTGAAACTGTAATGTGTCATTTTGTCTCAGAGGCTAGGCTGAGAGGCTAACTACTGTTCAGTATATGTAAATTGAGAGAGTGTGCTCTCATTCTGAACTCATGAAATAGCGCCGCTCTGTCAGTGCTTTCGGCATACGCATGTGACGCCAAAAGCCAGCCTCCACATCCAACTGGGACGTGGCTGGATGGTGTCAGATGAGAACGCGCTCGGACAGAAGTGGTGGCATTGTTATGATGCGCTGGTGGATGGCTGGAGGGCACAGAACCGTTGCGTGCGCATGACATGTTGAAGGACAGAGTCAGGTAATAATGCTGCCAGTAACCATGTAATATAAGAACTGTGAGTGTGCCTATAGGACGGGTGGGGAGGTGGATGAGTACCACAAACAATTGACTTTCATGCAGGAGTCCGCAATTTGCTTTCTGTGTTGATGTGTGTGTTTTTTCCCTACATTTCACCATGTGCTCCTTTTGCCTAATCCTACCATCATGACCGTCAAGTTCGTTACCATGTTCTCCTGTTGTGTAAACATAATGACGTGCTGCTTCATCCCACCATGTGCATTTGTTGACATCACTGTAATGGCATCCCGGGGCGTAAACAGCTGACGCAGAAGGACACCTAAAACGTCATAGGTAGATGCAGAGGTCACTGACAAAGCGACACCATGTGACCAGTTGATTGAGAACATGTTGATTTGGACCAGTATGTTGCATGATGGCTCTTTCCTTGTAAACTATGAAGCCTTACACAGGCTAACCACAGCAACTACAACTGTGGTCATATTTGATTTATGAACAAAATTAAACTTTTGGATCTTTGTTCTATCTTGTGACAACATTATCTGGTTTGATCTTCCATTGTAGAGAAAGCAGGGTGTAAAAATTGCAGTAACTACAAAATCCAACCAAAACCTTTGGCAAACTGCAGTAGATATAGATACTGCATTGTGGACAGTTTTTCTCAGCTTCACTGTCAGTGTAGTTACTGCAGTTAGCCTTCGTAGGGCAGCATGGATGTGAGGGGATTGTGTTTATGGACTTATTGCTGTGCTGTGATTGTGAGCCGTGGTTATGAATTGTTTAGCAGCTTGAATTGGGGCTGTCAAAGGTACTGGTGGGAAATGGATGGAGCCCAGTGCCCAGTTCTGATTGGACCGTGTCTTTCTGGGTCACTGATTGGACCGGGGTGTCCTGCCTGATTATGCATCTCAGTGAAAACAAGGATGGGGAGGGCGTGTTATTGCTCCATTTGATGGAAGCTTCTGGCATGAGATGCCACTTGAGCGGGAGCCAAGTTAAACCAGAAGGCTGAATGGTTTTATGACACATGGGACGCATTGATTCAATGTAGAAATCTTACTTTGTGGCTTTAGAAAAGTGAGAATTTCTTTTTAAAAAGTGTGTGTTTCAGCTCCCCCTTTTCTCTTCACTTCTGTGGAGCAGATATTGTAGATAGACCCAATCAGTCTAAATTAAATCTCAGTGCCAGGGGGAAATCTTTTACACACAGAAAGTGACAAATTGAATCTTAAGAGTGAAAAATGATGCTGAAACAGCAATGACTGACTGCTCTGTACAGGGAAACCTTAACTCATCGACATCATATTCTCTGCTTCTTCATCACCTTTGGTGGGAAAGCAGTGGTTGTCAGAATACAGGGCATATACTGCCTGGTGTGCAGGTCCACTGCAGATCATCAGGGCGGAATAAAGCTGAAAAGACAATAGATTTTGACTCATCAAACATGTAGCTACAATATTAAAGCTGCACTAAGCAGTATTTATTTATATTAGCAAATGATCAGATGACTATGTGTAATATGCATTGTGTAATTTATAATGACAAACTCACAGAGAATTAACTATTGCAGCTCTTTCATTTTTATTTATTTTTTTTAATTCAGTCTCACGGCTCTCACACCAGCCTCTAGTCCAGCAGCTGTAATTAGCAAAAAAGCTGTGATAAACCCTGTGTGCACAACCTGCTCAGAAGCATACAACAGACACAGATACAGACCAGCTGGTCAACATTTCTGAGCACATATTTAACTTTATCGTAACAATAGTTCATTAAACGTTATTGTAACAATACTTCATTTAACTTTATTGTAACAATACTTTTCTTAACTTTGTTGTAACAGTTCGTCATTTAAGTTTACAATAACAGTTCTTATTTAACCTTAATTTAACAGTACTTATTTAACTTCACTACAACAATACTTATTTAACTTTACTATAACAGTATTCATTTAACTTTACTAACTTTACTAACTTTACTGTAAATGTAGTTCATTTATTAGGTCTGCATTTTAGTAGTCTACAGTAGTTAAGAGGATTTAAAAATACCATATATTGTGTGTCGCAATTTGGGTTTAAAATCTTGCATAATTATTTTTAAGCCATATTAACCAGTCCTATATTGCAAAACTCAAGATTGGTTTTGGTCTCAAGATCAGTCTCAATAACACTTTTTGAGGGTCTTGGTCTATTGTCTCATGCTCAGACAAAGTCAGAATTCAGAATTTTATTTCAAGACTGGTTAAGATCACAATTGGGGAATATCACTTAACTGCAGTACATTGTGGGATTTATTTGTCACCATCATTACTGTGATTGGATGTGTAACTCCCTTCCTCAAATGCAACAATAACATCACTCATTTTTGATGAGAAGTTTTTGTTAGTTTTATCCCATCTCTCATGATATCTCATACACACATATATATAGTATGGTCATTAGAGAGGTGAATGAATAGGGATCTTTTTGTTTTTCTGAAGGTGTTTGTATGGGAATGTGGATCTTTGAGATCAGTTTGAGAACTGCCCATAGTTTGCATGTTACACATTTTATCCTAAGCGTGTCAGGCAGTGTGGGACTTGCACTGATCTTGTCTCGGTCTTGATACACTCTAGTCTTGGTTGTGACTTGGTCTTGGTTTAAGTGGTCTTGACGACAACACAAAGTCTCTCTTAAGATTTGAATAGAAATGTTTTTTCAGACACAAAATGACATGTGAGGTATGAGATGGACAAACTGTTGGCATGGAAGAAAAGACAAACTGATGATGCTAACATATCAGACAAATCAGTCTAATGGTTCTCAAAATCACTGTCTATATAGAAGTTTTTACACAACTGAAATAGACGGATTATTAGGAACATTTCAGGTGCCCTCGCTTTAAGTTTTAGCTTCAAACAAAGTAGTCTCATCTGGATAAACGGTTGGTTTATTTATAACCTGCCTGATCATCTGACTGCTTATGCTTTTAGCCCCCTCAGACTGTGGTGTCGTGATGTCACCGATCTCAGCAAATTAACTTCATGAGTACAATAACATCATAGAAATGATGGGCAAAACTACAAAAATAAGACCCAAGTTGCAATATACCAGGAGGCATTATGCACAGAGAGCGATGATTGTGAGTTGGTATTTAAAGCGCAATGCAGAAATCAGCTGACAGATTCTCCCCGAGTCCCTCTTTAATAGCCGATCCTCTCAGTTTCTGCTTTGTCCGTCACTTCTCTTGAAGCTTCAAGCCACCATTTCTCAGTCTCCTCTCATCTGTTAGGATGCACCACAATTTCCTTCACACTTCCCCACTGTGTTGGGGTGGTGCACTTAATTGTTCTCACCTCTGATGGGAGAAAATGTTTTGCCATCACCATCACACCATCACACAATCACTGCATCTCATTAAGAGCTTTGATTCTCTGCTCAAACTCAATTTGGCCTGACACAAATTTCTCAAAATTCCACCCAGGTTTAAATGGTTAGATTTTGTGGTGTGATCTATGTATGGAGGTAGGCCCTATATGTTGCCTTTTGGCTATATTATGTTCATATTTAGTTGATTTTACATTTTTCAGTCGCGCCCCCAAAATGTTGCCATTGTACATTTCTGCAAACTCTGGATACATTATATTTAAACATAATTATGTAGCAGATACTTTGAAACTTTACTTTTCAATGTGTGGTTAGGTTTAGGCACAATAACTTCTTGGTTATGGTTAGGTAAAGATAGTTTTTTTCTTAAAATCCTCAGTGTAGGGGGCACAGTCCCCACTGGTGTGCAGCTTAGCAGGCATTGCATGTAGGTGTCACACCAGCCATCACCCCACCCAGCTCCCAATAACAAAGTCAGCTCATAGACCAGATCACTTTAGAAAATGAAATGATACATATATGTATCATTTATAATATATATATATATATATATTATGACCGGATATATATATATATATATATTATATATATATATTATGACCGGGCTTTTTAAATTTGTGCTTTGTTTGTTCACTGGTCCCTTTATTTTTCAGTTGAGTAGGTATTCTTTGTACTGCAAGCAAAAGATGTTACCAGCAACTATTGCAGATTTGCAGTGTTTTTTTATTTTTCAAAATGTCAATAAAACACAATTGCTAGATGATTATGTTTCCACTGAGTGATGTCCTGTGACTTCTCCTCAGGTGATAACATTGCAACAAACATGGTGATGGATGTTCAAAACATTAGCAGCTTTATTTCTATTGCAGCCACCACACTAGCTGTCATTATTTACAATCCAAGGCCACATAGGCGTGTTATGAAGCAATGATGGAAAGACAAGCACATTAAACGTGGAAGCAGCCACATATGAGGGATTCTGGGTGGTGATAGTCCCCGACGATTTCAGAGGAATTGTGGATTCAAAACTTCCGGATGATCCACTCAACTTTTATGTGATGCAATAACAGCTCTTGTAGCTCCTGCTGCAGGGAGCCAGTTCCTGCTGACAAGCACATAGCCATAGCATCATGTGACCTGGAAAAAAAGTGTTTCCATTGCTGTTTGGTGAAATATGTCTTTTTCAAATCACCTGAACTATCACCTTTTTTGCGATAAATGGGAGTTTTTGTTTTTTTTTTAAGGAAATGCAGGCTGGTCCACTAGATTTCTTTTCAAGGTTTCTTTTCCTTTGGCAGTGGATCTCATAATCGTTTTTTTAAGCTTTTTTTAGCTATCTTGAACTCTGATAGCTGAATGAGCTTAAGTGATGTCACCAAGGCTGCCCAGAAACATAGAGAAGAGAACCAAACTTATCTCAGCCAAAATTTAAAATATGCCAGTGGATGCCAAAAGTAAATGTGGCTGCTACAGCTGGACACACAGATCACTGGCAGGAAGTGAGCTGAGGGTTATACTGCTTTATGACTAATACAGGGACACAAGGCTGAACACTGTAAATGCAATGAAGGTTCACTTACAAAGGATGTTCCATCGAATGAAAGCCTCTTTCTCTCACGTTTGAATAGAATATATGAAGCATTATATTTCTGCATGGCCCACAGGCCTGAAGGCATCTCATCCAGCGCAGCCATTACTTTGTGCCCAGCAGTCTCCATCAGCCCTCTGCAGTCAGCAGGGAGCACAATAATCCAGCTGCACTGATGCTAAATTAGAGCTGTACCATAAGGTCTGACAGGTCAACTAATTTCATACTAATTCAAAAGGTCAACATTAGAGAACAACAGTGCTACAACCATCATAAAGGTTTACCTGCCTGACATTACTTAAGCATATGTTCACACCTCCCAGTTTTAGCAGCAGTTCACTGTCGCCTCACAGAAAGATGGTTCTCCCTGTGTCACTGTGGGTTTGCTCCCAGTCTAAAGACACACATGCTAATGGTTGATTTGAAATTGCTTGCAGTTGTGATTGTGAATGGTTGTCCATCTCATTGACTGATTCTTCAGCCCATTCTCATTCTGAAGTTGTCAAATACCACCACTGTGTCAGTGATTCCAGTGTAAGATACTGACTCCAAAAGCCACCTTTCACGGAGGTTTGATACACTGTCGGGCAGTGTCACTTTGTAATGTGGAATGTGAAATATTTTGAGGTGGTATATTTCAACGGTGCATTTTTTGCACTTAACAAAATGTTACAATTTTGTTTCCACAGTGTATTTGAGAAATATCTCAGGAGCTGAGCTGGAAATTGTGCCATATGCATGAACAGAGCAAAATTATCAAAAAATAAAGAATGTAAAGTGCATAAAATGCGCCAAAGGGTTAACAGAAGTTACCATTGTTAGGGTTAGGAATAGAAACATGGTAATAACTCAAGTTCACTGGGTTTCACTTGGTCCCACACAACTGTTCTGGGGGAATGTTTTTTGTGACCCATTCACTCACCCAGCATGCTTTTTTATGTTGACTACTTATTTTTTTACTCCCGTCAGTGCATTGGTCACATGTTTGCAACCGTCCTTGATTACGTCGGTCATATACATATTGTGGCGCATTACTTTTCGCAAGTATACATTTGCACAGTGCATGAGAACAGCCTGACCAACCTAACTTATTCCTGCGAATGCTGGGTTTGTTTATTTATGGACAAAGAGCCAGGTGGAAGAAGCGTCCTCCCTCAGATTTTCCGGAGGACATTTCTCATGTCACAGTGTTACAAATCAAGCGACCTTGTCCCTGACATTGACGTGAAGCCGGCAGACAGGGCCTGTATGCTTGTGAAGCTCTACTGAACTTGGCAGTTAGTGAACAGATTACAGGGAGATTTCAGATCATTGTCAGGACCGTACTGGCCTTAGTCATCAGACATGCTGTGCTGTCAGAAGCAAGAGCAGCTGGTGAGTTAAAGCGACAGTGATGCGACATGAGGTTTCGCTGCTCGCTCGCCGAGGTCCGACTCCTTCTCTCAGCATGCAGACTGATCAGCTGTGGCACTGTTTCTGCCCGGGTGATGCACAGCGCTCTCTGCAAAAAGGACCACGGCGTGTATTCATGCCTAGATATACGTTTTATTTGTCCCGCGGATGTCAATGGCGATCCCAGCATTCCCTGCAAATACAAGGGGGACTCTGCAGAGGATGTGACACAGCTCATCTAGACAGATATTACAAATGGTTTTCTTTGAATAGTATTCTGAAATCCATGTGTTGGGCCATCATGTTCTCATCCCCAGTCGTCACATATTGCTGCTTTGTCAGCGGACTTCTGCGTCTACATATTACGGTGCAAGCCCACTATATGCGACCAATTCGCCTCAATTCACCGCTGCCCTGCCCCACTGTTCACCTGTATCCATCTGCAATCTTCAACCCCCTTCCCCTCGACCTTCAGGCACCCTTGCTCCTTATATTATGTTGTTACCAGCAGCATTTCAACCTGACAGCGTATCATATTGCCATATGGTGCCATGTTCTCAGCTGATGCCACCCGTCTGCATGTCATGCTGCTGCAGCACGTACCGTCCAGCCAACCAGTAGAATATCATATAATAACACCACAAAAGTTTCTGTCCAGCCATGTTATAAACTGACGTACCATACCACAGCAGAAGGTGGCTTTTGGTGTCAGTATCTTACGCCAAAATTCCTAACATGGCGGCGGTATATGAAGACTTTCTGCAGGTAGTGTTATTTTCTTTAATTTGTCAGCTGCACAAAATGGACTATTTTTTGGCAATCTCACTGTAAGTAGTAATTTTTTGCAATACATTGTGGTCCCAGCTGAATAAATGAAGAGAACAATCTTGAGATGCTGTAAGTACAGCAGAACAAGAGGGCAGGAGTCAAAGTTTTTTTTTTAATTCTTTTAATTTTTTTTAATGATGGTTATGCTGAATGTTTTTGAGCAGCGACAAGATTTAGAATAATTCCAGACCTGGATTTTATATTTGTGCAAATTAACTAACCATATCATTGTCACTTTACCTTGCATTTCTTTTCTGTTCTGCTCTGTTCAGTTCTGTCTTTTTTTTTTTTTTACACCACTTATTACTTTTTTTTAACTTCATCTATTCTAACTGCTGTCTTTGTGCTGCTGCAACAATCAAGTTTCCAGCAACCAAATCAGAAGTGTCTTTACTGGCCAACTATGAGTACATATATAAGGACTCTGACTCTGCTTTCTGCTGCTGTAAATGTACAGACACAAAATAAAATGAATTAGTAAACAGCAGGACAATAGTGCAAAGGGTGCTGAACAGATATGAAATGATTCATCTAACAACTTGCTTTATGTACATGATGTGGGTGGATATGACAATATAGGGTGCATAGATTTGTTTTTGACAGGGATGAAATGTACGTGTTAGAAAACAGTGTGAAAAGAAATCTGTAACAAGAACAGTAGATGATTATTTCAGGGTTACTTAACAAGAATTGCTCCTGACATTATGTTAAACATCTTTTTAGTACTTCAGACTGGTCTTGGTCTAAAGATTGGTCTCAAGACCAATTTTTAAGAACTTGGTCTCATCTCTGACTCGATATTTACTCTTCTCAGTCTTAGACAGAGGACTCAGGATTTAATTTTAAGACTAGTCAAGCCCACTTCTACAGGGACATCACTAAACTGTACAAAACAGGAATGTGGAGTAACAATGTTTAAGATGAGTCTAGCTTCTTAGCGACTGTTTGTATTTGCTCAAAGAAAACAATGGTAAGCTCTCATTTAAAAAAATCATCTCTGCAATGCCTTTTGATTATTTCAGTATATCAAGACATTTCTCATGGTTCACGTGGTCTTGACTCGGTTTCAACCCCTCAAAATCTTGGAGCCCAATCCCAATATGACCCTTGCCCCCACCACTTAGCCCTTACCTCTCTGTTTTATGTGTTCATGTCTAGGGGTAGGGAGTCTCGATTCTTGTTGGAATAGGTGGGTAGGATGAAAGGTTGAGGCCCTCTAAACAGAAGTTTTTAAGGGGTGCGATTAAAAGTAAGGGTTATGAGCAATAATTATCAAGATAACTGAGACAAGTTTACAGCACGGCAGAAGGGGTTTCCAGCCATTAGGTGAAAACAACCCCACTAAAAATAGAATAGTCTTTTCTTTGCATTTATCCAAAAAAATCCACGTTCATGTGATAACATTATGAAAATGAGTCTCATGCGAAAACGCTGTAGTATGCATGCCAGGCCAGTAGTTGGTGGTATAACTTTGTAATGAAACACAATAGAAGAACAGCATGTGACATCACTGTTCTCACAGGATCCCTGCATTGCCAGTTTACACAGCCGCAGAAGGGGGGGCATTTTCAGAAGATTACACTCTGGAAGCCGGTTTCAAAAGTTTGCATTTCCAGACCCCAAAACACCGTTGTTGTGTGAACTAAAGGCCAAACCTCAGCAAAAGTTTAAAGTTTCATGCAAGAACTGTTGCTGTGTACAAAGCCCCATCCATGCTCGGGGGCTACCGGGCATCATGTGACAGTGTATTTGTTTTTCCTCAGGTGCTGTGAGGGTAGGGTTGCCACCTTCTGGGTGGAAAAATAAAGGACACCTCGTTGCCCCAGTGCAGAGTTTGTGTTTGTGTTTTTTTATGCATACATGTAAAGGCCTTGGCTACTCTCAACTTGAAAAGGAAATAAAGAGTACACGAGAAGAAATAGTTGCATCATTTCGATAAAAATATCAGATTGTAGACTGTCAAAATACTATGTGGTATATTTGAAAGACATAAGACAGGGTATGGATATGTAGGAATCGTGAAGTTAAACCTTTGAAGACCTATTTTAAGACACTTTCCATGGCCTACATTCTAAGACCATGCTGCGACTTCACTGTCTTGTGTGAAATATAACTTGAAGGTGCCATCATAAACTTACTTGGGTTAACCTAAATAATCACTGAGCCTATGTGTGATGGATGGATTTTAATTAAGCTTACATTTAAGCCATCATTTCCCTGTTCATGATCTTTTTTATTTTATTCAGCATTTTGCAGCAATTTGAAAAGTCTGTTTAAATGTGAGAGCTGTTAATTAATTGTCAATAATCTGTCCGATGTTCTATGATGATGATGATTGTGGTGTCACCTTGAAGATGGTTTAACAATTGGCTTTAAAGCCCAACGCTCCTTCTGGGGCCTTGCAGGTATCACAGCATGATTGTTACAAAATAGTGCCCCATCTTAAAAGTTTCTAGTGATGTTAATATCACATTCTCTATTCCTCTATTTAAGTTCAACATGAGGGAGCATTCAGGAACTGCGTGTTCTACTGTACTTTGCATGGTGGTAAAGAGAACAAATATCAGGTCACTCCACCTTTGTGACTTTGGCCTTTTCCACGCCAGATGGGGTTCAGTCTCTTTCTGTCTGCAGCTCTTCATTGCCCACATCCAGGACTGCAGCCTTTCTGTAGCTGAACTCCAACAGTCTGAGTTGTGTTTTGTTGCTGATGAGGAAAAGTAGATTTGTTATCATGGCAACCACAATGAATCGCTCTGACTCAGCGTGGCAGCGTACTTCTTTGTTAATCCTTGAGTATGTCTGCATGAACTCTTGAGTGCTGTGTGCTTTAATGACACATCTCCTGATAGACAACACCGTCCCCAAGGCTCTAGAAAGCTTGCCGCTGCCAACATCAATCAATAGCATCAGCACACAAGCAATAAACAGCTCATCAGCTGTTAATGAAAATGTGCACATTGCCTTCAGTCCCATCAACAACTGTCTGTGCATTCCACTGACAGCCAGCTAATAAGATCACATAGTAGTCCATGGATCTGATAGGTTTGTCTATTAGCTGTCATTTATTAGCAGAAAGTAAGTAGCCTGTGAGTGCTTTGGAGTGGTTTTACATCAACAGACCTGGTACTGGCTTGAAAATTAGACTGATAACATTTAATCCTTCAGTGTACTTGACAAGGCTCAATGAACATATGTGACGATCTAATTGAGTTTCCGTATTTTTCTGACTTGATTTTGCCGTGCATTTTGAGGGAGCTGTGTGTTATCTGTGTACGTCCTCCCGGCAGCTGTTATCGATCGGCCCGGCAGAGTGATGTGTCCGGCACCACCTCAGGATTAGGATTTATGAAGACGCTCTGCAGACGGCACATATCAAGGTGTCAGGATGTGTCCTGCTTTTCCAACAGCTCATTCAAAGCGGAGTTCAGCAGGGGTTATTCAGCTCTAATGTGCTACATACGTATGGGCAGTTTAACTTTATAGACGCCTGTAATTCAGTAACTGCTGTTACATCAAAATGACAAAGACATAATAAGACTAACTGTAATGGGACTACAAGGGGACATATAAAAACAAATCCAATATTCAGGCAGAATGTAATAGTAGAAAATTAAATGCTTGGTTCACAACTTTTCTTGAAACCTCAGTGGCATCTAGCCATGCAGAGAGTTTGGCTTTTATTTGTCTGGATATATATGTCTCTGAGTTTTCTGCCTTCACCCCAATCGATGCAGAATGGAATGTTATTTGCGGTGTTTGCAGTATTGAAACATGACATTTGGAAAGTACAACAGCAACATTTATTTCCAGAAACAGTCTACCACTCTTGGTAGATGAAGATTGGTAGAAAGAAAATAGTTACTACATGAAACTGCTCACAACAACGTCTGTAGATTATGTTGAGTAACCTGGCCAGGATTTCTGGAAAGAAACACTGCTATTAAGTTTTTCAAATGTTTTTTTTTTTTTTTTTTTTTGGAGTGTCATCTAGCTTCATTATATTGGAGAGAAAGCAGAAGGCAATATAGACTGATAAATAGCACTACAGGTGAGAAGATAAGTATGTATTTTTGATTTTGGGGCTAACTGTCCCTTTAATATTTATTTAGTTTAGTTTAAAATAATATACTCCAACATCTCACCACCATGTGGGCCTACAGCTGAAGCTAGCCACATTAGCAGCTAACTTCAACTGGCTTACCTTCCAAATAAACACCAAAAACATCAAAATAGCAAAACTTATGTCTTCGACCTTTAGTTTTGCAGTGAATCCCACTGTGTACTGACCCTCATTAAGAAAGACTTTTGCAGTTGTTTTGGGGACATTTCAGCATAAAGCATACTGGTCAATCCAAACTGGTCAATTACGTGCGCTCTGTCATTGCTTTGGGAGTATGGGTGTGATGCCAAGAGCCACCTTCCACGTCCAACTGAAACGCAGCTGGACAGCGTCTGATGAGAACTCCCTCAGACAGAACCGGTGGCATTGTTGTTATAGAACTGTTATTATATGCCTGCGGACGGCCAGAAGGCACTAGACACATCCACATGCAACACACTCAGGCGACGTCACTTGAGAACGCATGAACGCATGAAATGCTGAAGGACAGCGTCAGGTGATGACGCTGCAGGTACCAACATAATATCAGGTGTGCGAGTACACTCATAAGAGGGGCGGGTGGGGAGGTGGATGGGTCTCACGACCATCTGAATTTCGTGCAGGAGTCTTGACTTCACTTCCAATGTGGATGTCCATTTTTTTTCTACACCTCACCATGTGCCTCTTTTGTCTAAACCTACCCATCCGTGACTTTATCGCCTAATCCTAATCATTATGATGGTCCACTTTGATTGCCATGTGCTCATGTTGTGTAAATATAACTACCGTGCAGCATCGTCCCACCATGTGCATTTGTTGTTGTTGTTGTAATGGCATTTTGGAGCGTAAACAGCTGTTGCATAAGGATACCTACAATGTCAAAAGAAGACACAGAAGGTCACTGGCAGAGCGGCATCATGTGACGAGTTGGGATGAGAGCTTTACATCTTCACATCCTCAGCACATGAAGACTTTTCTGTTGGTACAACACAAGTAGTGTGCTTTACTTCTGCAGTGTTACCAGGTCTGTGATAGCGGAGAAATCACAATGGCAAAGATCCAGCAGATCCTCCATGGGTGGTCATGGTCCCCTAACTAAAGGTGGTTCTATGGCACATGAAACCCATTTGATGTATCATCCAGCATCAAGTCTGAGACAATCTCATTGTCACATTTGTTTTCTGATAAATGGAGCAGCAGAAAAAGAGAGCATGGTTTTCCTTCATACTTTAGGGGTCTCCAGACACACCAAGGACATATATGTGTGTGTTGAGCCTTAAAAAATGCATTCTGCATATGTGACATTTAAACTTTGTTACACTTGAGGTTTTGGTTACTGCTTGAAATATGCCAGCCAGCGTTTTGTCTCCCGTCTGGGAGTATCTCGTTTTGCCTGAGTCTATTAGCAGCTCTGGCTTTCCACATGTTAGCCTGTCCAGACAGACAGAGCCATTAGACAGGAGGTTAATGGAGATCTATTTGATCACATGGTCAAAGATCGTGTGTCTGAGAAGAGAGATGAAGAGCAGGACTGACCTGAGCAGGGCAGGGAGCGCAGCCAACTAGCACAATGTGAGGCTGTGACTTTAGCAACAAATATGATCCTACTGTGTAAGCAAAGAACAGATTCATCAATGAAAAAAAATCTGCTACAACCTTACAGATCCTCTAGGGTATTTAAGTCAAAAAGAGAAAAGTAATGATTATTGGAGTAGCTCAGAATCCCTTGGAATCACACTCATATAGGACTTTCCTGCTCATAATTTATGTCCACTGCTACCGTGCGCAGGAATGCAGGGAGTGCTCCCCTTTATGTAGGAACAGTTGTATGTGCAGAGGCTGGATTTGTTTATTTTTTAATAGATGTCAATGGAATTGGTAGTTTCCTTTCTTCTAAAACAGAACCTCATAGTTCTTTGACTTGCTGGCACTAGAATTAACGGTTATTTAGTCAGTAGTGGCTAGTCATCTAGCCCTGCAGGTAGTCATATCTCACACGTAGGGCTATCAAATGATTCATTTTTTCAATTGTGATTAATTGCAGGATTTGTATAGTTAATCACGATTAATCAAATTGTTTTAATCACATTTTCAATTCAATTGATTCACTGACAAAGTGAAGCAATTCTTACCAGATTGTCTTGATTAAGAATCAAATGACAGCAATAAACTACATGGGACTGGCATAAAGTGGGCTTGTCTGTAAAGTGCAGACTCATGGGCAGCCACAGAACCATTTTTCATTCCGATATCTTGGGGTCAGAAGTCAAGGAACCCCTGTGAAATGGCCATGCCATTTTTTTCCATTGCCAAAATTTAGTCTAACTTTGGAGCGTTATGTCGCCTCTTTTCTGAGAAGCTAGCATGACATGTTTGGATTCCTCAGTTCTAGTTTCAGTCGATGCTGGTATCATGACTGTAGCTGTAAAACTCAGCCCAGTATAGCCTCTTGAAGACAGAAATGTTGACTTAAAAAAATGACATATTATGTACAGACCTTAATCCCATCAAGATTAACGTGTCAACACCAACAGCTCTAGACACAAGACACAGGAGCCAGGAGCCACGTGGCATTACTGCACTTATTTGGCTAAGCTGAAGGTGTTTCAGGCAACTGCCTAAATAGCGCACAGACACACTGAAGATGAGCATGCTATGTGTCACTGTAATTTACCCAATTGTCCAGACAAATGGAAAAGCCCTTCAAACTTGTTGCAACCGCATTAATCAAGTGCTGGAATGTTGTGTGTCTTATATTAAATGCCGTATAAGAATAGCAAACAGACAGTGAAACAAACAGATGTTTCCTGTGCTTGCTTGGACAACAGTACCTGCCAATACCCCTTGAGCTAATCAATCCTTGGCGGTGGGAGTGATCTCTCTTGTCCTTGTGTTCACTCCTGTCAGAACCTAGACTCCTGAATTGTCACTTTCTACCTGTATGTGAGTGCAAGCTGCGGTTGGCATGGAAACAAGGGGAGGGATGGGAGCATGCTGGTTTGGTGTGGAACAACAAAAGGCCTGAAAGATGGCTGACAAAAGTTTCAGCATCTGTGTTCCAGTAGATTATCATGTCATCTGTCATGATCATTACATTAACACTGGAAATGTGTAACTGTAATCTATAAAAACCTTTATGACACTGAAAAGGATGCAGTTTTCTGCTGAGTCAGAGGAGCATTTTGTTCCATGTCAATGTTTTAATCTAGATAAGAGTTCATTTCTGTGCTTGATTTACCTCATCATCTGATCAGTAGCAATGGGAGATGAGAAACACACCAAAACGTATCATCTATTAGATCGTCATATTCTTTGTGGTGTTTGCAAAAGCAGTGTTTCCCACTAATTGTAATCTATGTGTGGTGGTAGCTAACGGGGGGATCTGTGTGTGTATGTGTGTGTGTCCCTTTTTCATCCTGTGTCCCCTCTCTAAGTTCGGATATTGTCATGGGACCATCAGCGCAGTGCAGGCAGCACTCATCATGAGTTTTTTCCTCAGCAGCAGTGTTAGGGATGTGAGTCTTGGGATTGATAATTGATCAGTCAACCCTTTTAGAGCTTCAGATCAGATTGATCGATGAGAAGAGCAGTTGCTGCAGAAAGCGAGTGGAAGCAAACTTTCACTTTCACTTTGCCTGACGTTCTTCTGCTCTGTCTGTGCCCAGAGTAGCTCTGCCCTCCAGAAGTGTGTGCTATGAATAATGCTATATATCTTTTCACAACACTCACACACTCCAGCTTTAAAAATAGAAAATCAATACATGGCTGCAGCTGTTTTGATAAATGTGTGAAAACCTTGTATAGATTGCGAGATTAAAATAAATCAAGCTGCCACAGCTGACACTATTTGCGTGTTTCCCTGAGTGATATGATTGGCAGCTATTGCGGCAGCATGATACTCAGATTTACCTGATACTCAGGTTGGAACACTGCTGGTGATGACATAATATAAGAGCAATGAGCAGCTATTGGCTGGGAGGATGGATACATTCTCTTAATGTGATGTTTTTTTCAACACCGTACTACATGCTTCTTTTGCCAAAACCTTACCATCCGTGCCCTTGTTGACATCCCAGCATTGGTTGCCATGTGCTGTTGTTGCCTAAACATAATCCACAATGTGCTTTTGTTGACATGCCGGCATTGGTAGCAGCATCCAGGAACATCAACAGCAGACGCAATAAGATACCTAGAGCATAATATGTAGACATGGAAGTCCGCTGACAAAGCAGCAACATATGATGACTTGAAATGAGAACGGGATAAACAGGAGTGAAATCCAGGCAATCCAAAAATGTGAAAAACGAGCTAGAATTACATCAAAAAGCCTGTTATAGTGGCTAAATCATTTTAAAAAAGCCTAAATGTTATGGTCTTTGTCAGGCCTTTAAAACAGGGCTTGTAGTGGTTATAACATGTTGGGGTTTTTAATGATTTAGCCACTAAAATAAAGGCTTTTTGACATAGTTCCTCCTAATTTTTCATATTTTTGGAGTGCCTGGATTTCCTCCCTGTTTTCCTTTTAGTCCCCCTTTTTTCATCAGAACCCTGCACAAGTATGACCTTTGTTTTATGATAGCCTTCAGAGCAAACAAACATCTCTCTTTTTCTTGGAATGAGAACATGTTGGGAAATAAGGTTGATGAGAGCAGTTTACTAACACATTGCCGCTGTGGGTCGTAAAACCAAAACAAAGAGGCAAAAAAGGCAAAAAAAAAGCTCAGTGGAGCTTAGGGGGACTGCAGAGTTGTTGGGTTCGTCTTTTACATTACACACAGTTATTTAAACCTTTGTGGGCTCACATACTAATTAGAATGTTTTTGCTCAGTAATTATATGAATTGAAGTGATCAGAATCAGCGAGCACTGCTGTCTGCAGTTTCATTTTGTTTCAGATCAGAAGTTGATGTAGGCTGCAGAGGTACTGCACTGCTCCCCCACCACCCCCTTTCTTCTGATGTCTCCCGGGCTGCACCCAGAGATGGCTGTGGGTAGGGAAGAATTAGGTCAGGCAGGAGCACACTGCAGTGGGGATAGCATGGCATAGGTGCCCATGTTCTGCTGCGCTGCTTGTTTGTTTGCTGCAGTAAAATATGGACAGAGAGGGAGATAGATACGCAGAGAGGAGGAGAAGAGGTACAGCAGCACGAAAAAAGATCGCCTTTCACACATTTCAACACAGAGAATCAGAGGAGAGAAGGAAAACAAACCAAGGGCATTTTCTGGCCCCGTTCTCCTGTCCGCTTGGAGTGCAGTGCGGTGCGGTGCAGTGCAGTGCAGTGCGGCGCGGTCCAGCAGCAGCAGTGGAGCTCTGCCTCTCCCTGCCTCCACGGTTTAGCACAGCTCATATGCATAACGGTATTCAGCTCACGTTAAGGCCATCGCTCTGCCGCGGAAACACCGAGGTGCCACAGCGATGATGGCAAAGCGGGTGCTGAGGGGAACAGCTGTTTCTAATAATAGTCTCTTAGAAAGTCTTCATCCCCAATGGTACTGTAACCACCACCCTCTCCCAACACACACGCACACACACACGCACGCACCACACGCGTGCATGCAGGTTGTCCTCCTTATTTTGTGTTCCCAGCTTCATGAGGCAGCAGTTTCTCACTGCTGCCTCATAACAGGTGATGTCATCTCCAGTTTATTATTGGCCACTAACAGTTCCAGTGGCGGGCTAAATGGCTAATCCGTCTGTTTTATCACTTAGTGCTCCGCTGCTGCGCAACACAGAGCGGGATGCTTGTATCTTGTCCTCTGTTACTGTAAACACATATTGGATCCAGAGTCCTGACACTGCAAGTCCTCTATATTATACAGATTATGGAGAAAGAAACAAGACTAGGGAGGATATTTATTAAAACCTAATGCAAATTACTGTCAGTCAGGGTCACAAAATTATGTCACTGCAAACATTAAAGTTAATGTATTTACAACTACAGACAAAAAGGCCAGGTGCAGTGTTATTGATTAACCCTTTGAAACCTGAGCAAATTTGGCTTTATTTCTTTACAAACATGCAAAGAACAAATACTAAAATAGACAAATAAGCAACCCCCCCCCCCTCAAATATGTATATATATATATATATATGTTAAAAAAAAAATTACCAGCTTAAGATGATAATAATTCTTTAACTTTTAAATATATGATTATTAAATCATATATTATATATTTTTGGACAAACAGTTTTTCAAATCTACTAACTTCCTGGTGGCTCGTGGTTTGTGAAACATTTCTTGCCAAGAAGTTAAGTGCTTTCTTCCCTATGTTTTCATTTAGCCTCCCCCTCTGCACTTTTGCTGGTGGTTTCTGAGATATTATGCTCAAAACATTCCAAAATAATCCATGGAACTGGGAAAATATTCAGCCCCAGCATTTTTCCTGTGGACCATCTCTGATCTACCTTTTAATTTTTAGCTCCTTTATCTTTCTTGTTTGTATTTACATTCCAGTTACTCTGCTCTTACTGTCTTGATTTAATTTATTTCCCACTCGACCTCTCCTGATCCACTGGAGGGATGACGGCCGGTACCATTGCACCTGTATTACAACTAACATCTTCAGGACCATGTAACCTCTAATCAGATGGGCTGTGCCAGCATCAAGTGGGCTGCAGCCAGCTTGTCTGTCTTTTTTGCTTTTTTTCCTAAAAATCTTTTTGACATTGCTGGTGATGACCTGTGCAGCCCACATGATGGGCCAGCCCATATGGCATTCGCCAGAATTGCCACTCCGAGCCTAGTTAAGAAGCTGTTTAGGCACTGATACTGAAACTACTCAAATGTTTAGCTTTAGCATTGCTATTGGGGAAAAAAAGATACCCAACCTTACTGGGATGTAAGTATAATATACAAAATCATTACAGCGAAATACAGTCAAAAATGACTCTTAATAGTATCTGATTTTGAGTCATTTAAAAGTCTCAAAGAATTTTATCAGTTGATTATTTTCATGTCATTTATGTGTGGGTGCAGTCAGCAGGAAGTCAGCGGGCTCAGCCATAGAAAGACTCTGATGCGCTATTTGCAGACCTCTGAATCATCACTCACATCTCTGATTTGTTTTTGTGTTTTTAAATTGATTAATAAAGTGAAACTAACTGGCATTTGAAGCTGAAAATGTCTTCTGGCATATGCACCTGGTGGGCAAGTTTAACTCAGCTTGTGACCTGTTATCCAGTTTTATCCAAATGCCAACAACATTAACAGCCATCCTCTACAAGCGTCCATGCCAAAATTCTGGTAAATATGTTTCTAAATATTTTGCTTATTTTGGAGAGACTGAACGACTGACTGACACTGCCACATTAGTTCCAATAACCAACAATCTCTCAAGCAACAAGTTCCGATGTTGAAAAATGAAGCTAATGTGATAGAGCCAAAAACTGCAGTTCCTCAGATGGCCACTTGAGGCCTGGCTCCAAAACAGAGTCAATCCCAAAGACCCCCATTTTTTAATTTTTGTTTCATTTTATTCATTTGGCCTTTATTTAACCATGTTTATCCCATTGGTTTCTCTTCCACGAGCAAGACCTGGCCAGTTAACTCAGAGTTACAACAATACATAAAATACACATAAAAAAACATAGATTTGAGTAACATAACACGATCACATAAAACAGTTGCACACAGTCATCCAGGATTTGATAGATTTCCCTGTGGTTTTAAGCTCATTCAAGGTCACCATTTGTTGAAGCTTAAGAGAACCTAAACCAGAGAACCATGTTAAAATGCCCAACTTTACCACAAAAATAAAAATGCTTGCCTAAACAGCCTGAAATCCAACCGCTTTGTTGTTCGTTGGTCTAGAACAGTGGTCTAGAAGCTTTGTCTCTTCTGATATCGTCAAATACTGCCACTTTGCAGATTTGCACAACTAATTTCCACCAGATCCGTGTGCAGCCGGCTCCGACCCGTCACAGCAAACGGAGCAGACAGATTACATGCTAGTCTATGTGTTAACTTCCACCAGCACCTCTGCATTGCTTCCCAGCTCAGGCAGTCCAGACGCTTGCAGATGAGATAGGCAAGGCTCTTATTTTTGCCAGACGCCAGATCGCTTCGCATCAATTCAGCCGAATTAAGCACAGAGCAGACAGGAAGTCAGACAGCGACACAGTAATTAATTATCCAGTTAATTTTCAGAATAAAACACGGAGTGTTTACGTCTGATTGTATTTCACTTATAGCGGAGCCGTTGTGCAACGCACATGCAAGCAGTGGAAATCCTGGCTAAAAACCCAATGCCAGAAGCCTCCTTTCGTGTACACATAATAAGCTGCTGGGTGTCATCAGCTGAGAAAGTGGCCGGACAGAGCTGTTTGCGATGTTACTGTACTGTCAAGACCTGGTGTTGGTTGCCATGTGCTTTTGATGCCTATACATAAGCACGTGGCATCTCGGAACGTCAACAGCATACGCGAAAGGATGCCTAGAGCGTAACATACAGACACAGAAGTCGAATGAAAAGCAGCAACATGTAACAGCTGATAACAACGTTTTAGGTCTGCAGTTTGGCAGGAGTCAAGCCAAGGTGACACAATCCACCATCAGCTCATATGCTACATCACTTTAGCAATGCTTAAGTTATACAGATGACACCTACTTGTGCTTTGCAGAAACATGCAATGCCAATATTCTGGCTCCAGGTGATCTTTCAGTGTGAGTCTGAATGTCTGTTTGAAAATGCCTCCCATGATTTAATGCTTTGAGTGCTCCAGTCAAAGTAATTAGCAGATTAATGAAGCAGCAATGGCTGTCTTTATGCTTTAACCACCCTTGTCTTTGTCTTTGTGTTTTTTTTTTATGCCCACAGAGAGAAAGTGTTCAGATGTGCCTCAAGTACATGCTTGCCTTTTTTTCTTTTTTTTCAGAAAGTTAGCATTTCCCTCCAGCTTGTTGGGAAATGCATGCATAAGCATCTTTACAAAGTGCAACGAATGCTGGAAAGCCAGCGAGCTGTGAGTGGAATCTTAACTGCAGCTTTGCACCTCAGATTAGCTCGATAGAAGAGCAGTGATGCAACATTCTCCTGCCAGCTGTCTCCAAAGGTTACCTGCAGTCAACTGAAGCATTTGATAAGTAGTTCATCAGAAAGTCTGCAAGGCTTTTAGCAGCTAATATAAATAACATAAATGGTCATTTTTACATTCTGGTTTTATGTCTTGTTTGTGGTTGCTTTAGTCTATGTTTTTCTCAGTGACCTTGAGTTTTTGAGCACCCATCCTGTTAGCTAATGATTAACCTCGTTCTTATCATTCTGTACATGTCCTTGTCTCTTACTCCACCCTCAAAACCAATCAATATGCAAGGTAGCCAGGGATGTTAGTTCGGATGTTGAAGATCTGAAACTGACTTCTGAAACCTTTTTATTTCACTTTCTAACCAAACAAATAATTTATTTTTTTCCAAACAGTACCGATGTCCACATTTGCATCTCCTCCTACCTTCATTTAGCATGAGGACAGTACTACCAATGTGCGCATGAATGAGGGGCACATTTATGCTAACATTAAATCACATAAAAATTCCATGGATGCATTAAGAGAACTGGGTACAGCATTTAAAGGGAGGCCATGTGCATTCATATCAAAGGTGCTCAGTGGCTTATTGAAGCCAAAAAAGCTCTTTTTCCAAGGTATGAAATTACCTGGATCTTCCACGGTATGGGGCCAATAGAGCAAGCTATAGGAAGACTCTGCATGGCCAAGTGCAGCTAACTTCTGCTTGCCAAAGGGCTAACTTCCAGTTTAGTGTGATGGTAACTTAAATAGGGACAATTTGGGATTTAAAGCTGTTATTGAAGCAAAAGGTGGTTGTACCAAATGCCAACACCACTATATAAAAAAAAACTTCATTGTGCCCTATGACTGCCAAATAGACAAACCTTGGTCCGACAAAAAGGGATGGTCCTGCTCCAGATCAAACTGAACTGTGTTAGTTCCGTTCTGGTGTGAAAAAAGTTTTTGGTTCGGACTTTGGCACTAATTACTGGAAGTTTTGTCGGGCTGTGAGAGTAGTGTAGAGCTTTGTTGGTGTGACAATCCAAGCAGTGGGGAACAGTAAAGTTGTCAACTGGTTAAAGAGCTCGCCAAGTATGTATTGTCAAGTACAGGAAGAAGCATCTCACATAGTCGATGCCAACTGATGCAGACAGATACCAAAAACATAATAATTTAATGCAGAAGTCCACTGACAAAGTGGCAACGTGGCGAAGTGCAAAGCGACAACATGTGACAAATTTGGATGAGAATGTATTGGTATGTTGTGTTTGGAGTGTGCATGCATAATTGTAATGTGAAACTAAAAATAACACAATAAAATGTATACAACAAAAAAAAAAAAAACCTTGTTTTGGAGTTTGAGGTGTTGACTCTTAGTGACCTTACCTTTAAACCTTTATCCACCTATTAGTTTTATGCTGTTCTTTTTGTTCTAGCAGATTTGCTGCAGGTTGTTCAGGGTTGTTGGAGGAACCTAGGGACTGGAATTTTCAAACAATGTCACAATTTCTTAATTGGCTTGTGATGAAGACTGTGACTTGGCCATTGTATTTATGTTTGTGTTGTTTAACTGTTTGAAATCTGTTCAAACCTACTTGATTTTTTACAAAACACAGGAAGAATGCAATGGGAAACTAAAAAGAACTGACCAAAAAATTAGCAATAACAAGAAAAAAAGGTAAAAAGTACAAATATACCTAAAATGTGCATAAATAAATAAATAAGGAAAAATAAAAACAGAAAAACGTGCTTAAGAATAATTTTAAAAAATGTGTAAAATACTTATAGAAACTTATACTAAATATGTAAATATACATATTTTAAAATGTATCATTAAGTTCATCATTAATATAGCTTTTTGCACATTTTTCCCTAGCTTTCTTAAAAATAATTTTCTAAATCTACTGATTTCTTCTAGTTTGCGGAACACTTCTTCCAGGCCTCAAAGGGTTAACCACCCCTGTGTCACCTCGGCCTTCTTGCTAAAAAGAGAACTTTATCCTAAGCTAAGGTTTTGTTCTTTGTTATTTTTATTTTTTTTGTGGATTGAAGCCAGTACCATTGCTGAGTCCCCTCTGAATAAAAGCTATTGCGTTTGTTGAGACATGGACAGTGGTCGCTTTGCACCACAACTTTAAATCCATTTCTTTATTTCATCAAAGTATATGTGTGTGTGTGTGTGTGTGTGTGTGCTTAAGCATGATTATATAATATATTTAATATAGCAAGGTGATAATATTGTCATAAGGTGCAACAAAGAACAGTGTATAGTCGTGGATGCCTGGAAAGAGAAAGTAAGAGTGTTGGTCCTCCCATCATGCTGGATGTATGCAGGCCACCCTAATGTGCTTTGACACAATGCATTTCACACACTGTACAGTGTGATTTTTGAAATGTAGTGTGAGAGCGAGGGACAGCAGCAGAAACACATGTTCCCCGAGGCTCATACATCACACATCAGCTTACACAGCTGCAAAACAAAAACACTACAAAGAGACAATTCAGCATGTTAAAGCCCCTAAAAATCCTGGTTTAAACCCTTATTTTAAGGGTTTTTCTACTGCAGTACCTGGCATCACCTGTCAATCATAGTTTGTACTGTACACTAGATAATGTCCTCCTCAGAAAAACAATAACGCTGGTTGCTTGTTTAAGTCTAAAATGACTTTTGTCATATGAATCATGCCTCTTGTTTGTCAGGAGAAAAAGCAGAAGCAGTGTGACGTTATGGATCCACAAAACCTCACAACAAGGAAGATGTGGTGTATTGACAGGTGAACAAAGCATCTGACTTAAATACAAGAACCATTGTTTTCCTCCCATCTCTTACCAGCAGTCTCTGCTGGGTTGTTTTATCCATAACCACCATCTTTCCCTTACTTTAACCATGCCATTCTTCCTGTAACCATGGCAGCAAAGGTTCCCCAGTCTTAGCAAATTACCTATTGTAGCTTACTCAACAGATTTTACTTTGCCTTGATCAGTAGTTTTTGTGCTTAATCGCATCCAAACCACAACCACCAAATTTTGTAACACTTATTTTTTTTACAATGTAAAAAAGTAAATAAATAAAACACTGTTTTTAATTTTTCAAATTTCCAGGTTTTCATGTAACCCTTCCAGGCACTGTGGTCACTACAGTTATTTTAGAGCTATTTTTTTGTATATGCATGGATTTTGATGCTGTAGCTGCATATAAACTGCTACAGCGGACACATAGTGCCATGTGCTATTCACTGCCACCCACTGGCAAGTTGTTGACACAAATCTCTGAAAACCAACATGACCGACCTAATGCCAGAAATGTTGTACAGTTTAGGAATATCTTGCCAATCCTTCTGCAATAGGAGACCTACACAGGTAAATAAAATTTGGTAACATCAAGTAACATCTATGTATTGATTTTATTTCGCAAGGAAATTCCAGTTAATCATCTGTCCATTAAACAGGACGTCATGCTTTGCTATATAACTACAGTTCAACTAGTTAAATAAGAATAAATACATCTAGATGCAATAATATGTAGTTACGAGATACATTTTAATTTAAGTTGGGTCTTACATGCAGTAGTTATGACATAACAATATCAATAAAGATGAATGTGAAGAATATTCAACATGTAATCATTTTCAACATGTTCTCATCCCAAGTTGTCACATGCTCCTGCTTTGCAGTGGACTTCCATGTCTATTTATTACAATTTTGGTGTCCTTCTTCATCCGCTGTTGACATTTCAGGAATGTCCCTCTCTCATGATGTCAACACAAGCACATGGTGGAATTATGGTGCAAGTGACCATATTTACACAACACAAGCACATGGTGACGATGTCAATAAATACACATGCTGGCATGGATGGTTAGGATTAGGGGAAAGAGGCAATTGGTACGGTGTGGAAAAATACAATCACATTTAGACAGGAAGCAAAACATATCATTGTCGTATGTATAGTTTTTTTTACCTTACTGCTCTGCGTGCCTTACGAATTGCCCCTTGAGGATGAATAAAGTGTTTCTGAATTGAATTGAATTAAACACCAGACTCCTGCATGATATTCTGGGGTTTGTTGGACCCATCCTTCACCCTCACATTCCTTATTACGCCATTACCCTATGGTTTAACCTGATGCCGTCCTGACACATTTCATGAGGATGTAGCATGTGCCATCCTGCCATCCAGCTGTCTGGCAGCACATAACAATAACAGTTCTTTTTGACCATGTTTTCACCTCATGCTTCCAGTAGTGTTTAATGCGAACGCGAAAGGTGGCTTTTGGCGCTATGTTGCACCAAATGCACTGTCAAAGCAGCAGTACACCTTGTCTCTTTGTTTGAATCCTGTTTTGTCGGTCACTCTTGGGCTGACTGAGAGTTCTTAGACACCTCTGGTTACTTGACAAAAAATTAAATCCAGAAACGATTCAAAAGGGAAAATGATTGTTTATTTTTCACTTGTTTTGTGTTGATTTCTAAATAAAACTGAAACAACTGGCTTATTTTGGCTGGTACAAACAATTACATGAAAAGAATAGGCAAACGAGGCAAAGATGCCAGGCTGCAAAGAAGAGACTGACACAACAGGATTCAAACAAAGGGACATCACGATCATTACAGCATATAAAACAGGTTCTGTTCTAAATGGCAACACAGACAGATGCAAGCTTGTGTCCATCATTCCTATGCACAACACAAAACAATACAACAAAACACAACACAACACAACACAACAAAACACAACACAACACAACACAACACAATAAGCAAGCTAGTTTTTGTGGTGTCTGTCTGAGATCAGTTTTATTATAAACCAAGGATACATTATACTACAGTACACTTATTCAAATAGAATAGACATACTGATATTTTTGTGAAATTAGAAAGTATAGTAGCTTTGTTTTACACCCCTTATATATACTATCCATCAAAACAGCCAGTACCCAGATTGAGTGTTACAGGTTACTATGAGGAACATAAAGCTTCCATCCAGTTCAGCTGCAGGTGATGCAAATCAATGCTTCTATTTTTAAATGTCATGTTTGTTGAGTTTATCAAGTGTAAAACTTGTACTGACAGTACAGTATTGACATTTTACAAGTCATTATAAAGAATTATTGGGCGTGCTGTGATGGAGCATGTGGTGCAGGAGACAGCTGTCAGATTCTTCAACCCCAAAAAAGTGGATGCTTTATTGTTGTGTTAACTCTGTGGTTCCAGTGGAGTTTGGGAGAGGATGGATGTGCTGACCACAGGGCTGCAGCAGGAACAGTTGAAGGGTTCAGGCTGATGAGTTGACAGGAGCCACTGAAGGGCAGGTGAAGGAGGGAGCTCAAGCTCTCTCAGGAGTAGTGGAAAGAATTGGAGCGAGCAGGCCGGTGACTGTTCCCGCTGCTTAATAAGAACTGACGTTACACAACATTATCCACCTCAGCAGTCTGCGCTGCGGCTGGAACAAGTTATTTTTGAAAAGAAGGTACAGACTGCATGGAAAGATGCGGCACTCTGCCCTCTGACAGCCCAGACTGTGAATCATTGTGCACAACTCAACAGTGTCTGTCTCGCAGGAGTACCCTATGACAATAACATACACATAGTTGTCTTTCTACTTAATGCTTGTGTTGCACTGCTCTAAATCTACTGTCCCACACCACTCATAAGCCTGACTGTGTCCTCAAAGGACCTCTCCAGCCTTTACGTCCAATACAGACCAAAGATTTGGGACAAATTGCAGCTTGCAACTACTTGCAATGCGCCTATCTGCACCATTCTAAAACCCTGCCAGTTTACCCCAATGCAAATGGACAAGAGAGTATAACATCTCCATAGCAGAAACTCTGTACTTCTGCCCTCAGTGGGATGGAGGCCTGTTATGACTATCCTGCAGCAAGGTAATACACTGTATGAAATCCTTTTCACTTGGCCAGCTCCACTCGCTACCAGCAGATCAACTGTTGAAACAGAGGATGCGCTGTAAACTAGCTTCTGGGGATCTGACAGGCTTAGTTGCAGGTGAAACCATCATCCGGCTTGTGTCGAGCTGAGACTGTCCAGATCACACTGCTGCAACTAATCTATGCATCGTCTAAAACAGTTCCTTCTCGTTGTGAATCTTTGGTCTGAACTGAGCTTTACAATAGATTTAGGGGCTGTTTACACGGCAACGATTCTTGCTTGAAATATTAAACTTTTGTTGCTGTTTAGCCTTTCATTGGAAACACAACAGCATTTTGGGGGCCTGAAAACACAAACTTTTGAAACCGGGTTCCAGGATGAAATCTTCTGAAAACGCAACCCCCTCTGTCACCGTGTGATCTGGCAGCGTGCAGATTCTGGGAGAACCGTGACGTCATGGCGCATGCAAATGGTGTTCTTCTATGGTGTGTCATTACAAAGTTACACCGTCAACTACTGGCCTGGCATGCATGCTACAGCCTTTTTGGTTGTTTTTGTGAATAATTGTACACAAGGATCATTTTTACAATGTTATCACATGAACACACACACACACACACACACACATATATATATATATATATATATATATATATATATTATTATTATTATATATTATTATCTGATATTATCTGATATTTTTAAACCTGGACCCCAATTTTTGAAATTAATTTAGTTTAAAAAAAAGAGCAATGCTGCAAACAGCAGCAAAATAAGTTGCAAAGTAATCCCTCTGGGATAAAGTGCACTGTCAATTTTTTGTCCACTAATGGAGCTTGTTTTTCCTCACTCACAGGCTCACATTGTTATTCGAAGTCTTATGGAAAGAATCTCTACAGAGTTCAGCCTCCTCCTGGAACAGTGAGATCATTTTTGTTAAACAAGAAAAAGCCCCAGTGTGGAGCCCAGGGGAACTCCACAATTCCAAATTGTCCATTCAGATGCATTCTAGATGATTGGAGACCAAATAGCTTCTGTCCTGGAGATAGGATGTGAACCGCTTTCAGTCTCTATCAAAAAGTTCCACCCAGTCTTCCAGTTTGTCCAGCACTATTGTACTGGTCAGGGGTGTCAAAGTCAACAGTAACTGGGACTAGGGTTGAGATCTTTTCTAGATCAATTTCTCGATGAATATCATTAAAAACTGAAATGATAGCAGTTGCAGCACTATGGTGAGGCTAAAATCCAGGTTGAAAGTAACCATCTGAGGTTGAAAAGTTACTTAATGGCTAATACCCAACTCTACAACTCAAATCAGTTCTCACAGCGACAGAAGAAACCAAACAGCACTCAAGAAATTGGCCTGTCCAAGTTGATGTGCTAACCTCCCTCTCATGCCGTGTCATTCCTGCAGGACTACACCATCACCATGTACTTCCAGCAGTCCTGGAGAGACAAGCGCCTCTCCTACACCGGCATTCCTCTCAATCTCACCCTGGATAACCGGGTAGCAGACCAACTGTGGGTCCCCGACACCTACTTCATTAATGACAAGAAGTCCTTCGTCCACGGGGTGACGGTAAAGAACCGGATGATCCGACTGCACCCTGATGGGACTGTGCTCTATGGCCTCAGGTGAGAGCTGCTTCCACCCTTCACTTTTGTCATGAGGTTGTTTCTTGTATATTCAAACTGGGACCTCAGAACACTGAAAGGGCAAAAGCAGGAATGAGTATGGCATTTTTATGTGTTATTTGGTGTTGTCCGTTAACTGGTAAGCAGTTAATGGACAACAATGAAAGAAGTGGAACTGATACTTTTAATTTACATAAATGAGAACAGTAAACAACAAAAAATAAGGTCACTACTGGGGCCTGCACAAGCTGGCTGGTGGCCAAAAATGGTGTCAAGCACAGCAAACTACTTTTTTATTTGCTCAATTGTTAGTTTCATAATCACTTTTTTACCATATACATTCCTCCTTGCAGTAATCTAAAAGGGCTATTAAGTATGCAACCCAATCCCACTACCACCTTGTCAAATACTGATGGCAGTCGACTGAGTTTGCCCTCTGTGTCAGACACTGATGCATTTTGGTACCCTTCAGCAGTGGTAGGAGACGCGCTGGGCGGCAGCATTTTATGATGCTCAGAGCTACTGCCAATATATAAAGTTTGATGAAGTCTGCGTAGGGTGGCCAGGATGGGAGGTCAGTAGGTCAAACACTGCTTTGTCCCCTGTGAAATCAAAAGTCAATCGAGTTATGTTTTTTTAAAGATTTTTTGGGTAAGGATGTAGTTGACAGGAAACATTTAAGAGAGAGAGAGAGAGAGAGAGAGAGAGAGAGAGAGAGAGAGAGAGAGGGGATATGACAACTCGTCCGTGCTTTGCAGTGGACTTTTGCGTTTACATATTACACTCTAGGTATCTTTTAACGTCTGCTTTTGACTTTCTGGGATGCCACTACCATGATGTCAACAAAAGCACATGGTGGAATGATGCTGCATGTTGTTATATTTACGTAACTTTTGTAGCTGAGACCAAAGGAAGTAAACCAAAAAATAAAGTTTATTATGTACAATTTTAAGCCATCAGCCTATTAAAAACTAAAGTGCCATTGCATTTCTTATTCCTGCTGCACAATAAAAGCCTCCCATTGGTTTTCCAATAGAAAACGTAAAAATCATCAGCAAGAAATGTTGGTGTGCATTAAACCGCCAACCAAGTGTCAGTTCTATTGGTTGTCTCAGATTTGGCCATCTCATAGTGTTTAGATCTGCAGTATATCAGCATTTTATGTAGATCTATTTACAGCAACACATCCCTATTTCTGACTGTTGTGCTGCTGGGAAATGTATTTCAAAAAGTGTTTTGTGTCACTATGGCAACAGGCAAATAGCAGCTGTCATGTTAACTATTTTTTCTGTAACATAAGTGCACAACCAGGACTTTTAATACAGCTGTAGTTAATTTAGTTAACACTTTAACAACTGACATCCTTTTTCATGTGTTGTATTCAGAATCATTTTACTAGCATTTAAACCTGTAAAAATAAATTGATTTGATTTCTTTTAAAACACATGGGAGGAATGCAATGGGCAACTTGGCAAGAAAAGGGCTGCAAATTGAAAAATAAAATAAAAGTAAAAGATGTAAAGAAAAATGCCCCTAAAAAACTGGGGAGATTATTATATATTAAGTTGTATGTAAATAAATAATAATAAAAAAAAAATCAAAATGTCCTAAAAAGGTATACTATAAAAATATATATATATATATATATATATATATATATATACAGTATATATGTGTGTGTGTGTGTGTGTGTGTGTGTGTGTGTGTGTGTGTGTGTGTGTTACGGAAAGAAAATAGATTTTAAAATGTTTTGTCTTGCTTTTTAAGCACTTTCTTAAGGTAATTTTCTTGTTAATTTTTTTTTAATTTCTTGGTAATTCTTTTGGCCATTTTTTTTAAGTTGTCCATTGTGCTCCTCCCATGCTATTGAAAGAATAGAAGCCAATTTCCTCTGAAGTGAAAGGGTTAATCTAACCGTTTCCCTTTTTTAATGTGGTGGAACAGACAATAATAAAATGTAAATGAGCACATCTCGTGGCCCATCCACAGGGCACCCCGAGGTGCTGCAGCACCCACTTTGGGAACCACTGCAGTAGGGAGTGATCCAGTATATCATGATAAATTGGCACTCATTATATTGCCTGTCAGCCAGTCACACTGCAAACTGGGAGCTAAGTGTTGTGTAATGAACAGTAAATAAGAAAAAAAATGTCTGGCTTTCCAGCAATAAGACTGACTAACAACTCTGGATTAATGATTACATAAATGGTTACTTCCCAATTTAAAGCTGATTGGCTTTTCCAGAGAGTGGCAATAATAGAGTTTTATTCCTCACATGCATTTGTGAGTAGGTGTTTTTATAGTCCTGTTTTCTCAACAGTGAATACTCTTTATTAGAACATGACTTTTGGCCATGTTTGCATGCAGAAACACTGCAGAATCCTGTTAGCAGCAGCTGATTAGCATGGAGAACATTCCTCAAAGGCTTCCATCAGAGGACTAAGTGTTGCTCTGTGTGTGTCTCCTCTGGAGCTCTGAGGGAGAACCAGCTGGTAAATCATTTATGAAGCCTCTCCTGGTGCAGTGTACACTTGGCCGTGCCCTCTGCAGCAGAGCAGCGCTCCAATGAAGTGAGCTGCGTGGAGTTAACTGAGGAAACAGTGGGCCGGTCACTGTCAATAATTCAGTCCTCGGAGTTCAAAGGCATCCTGTGTTTCCGAAGGAGAGGAATGATGACTTGACAGTTTTCAGCTGAGTTTTTTTTTTTTTTTTTTTTTTTTAGCTCTGAGGCAATGCTGCACATTTTAATAAGGTGCTGTGGCGAACATCAAGGCCTGTCCTGGATCAGCATCCGATTCTGACATTTCAGATCGCTGTAGAATATAATGAGTTGCAGTGTTTAAAGTGCCATTGACCATTGAAGTTATTGGCTTATTTTATGCTCCCCTCTGGTTTCACTTTAACACATTAACACAAGTTTTTTTTTTATTACATTTATAATCTGTGTTGTATTAACAAGAAGTTCTCAGTAGGCAGATCCCCATTAGGCCCAATTGTAAAAATTAGTGTGTGTCCTCTCTTTTATTCTGTGCCCCCTCAGTGTGTTTGGATGTTTTTGTTGGTTTGTGAGTGCAGCACAGTTTATTGACTATAAGGATAATTTTCTAATAGTTCTCACTCATTTTTATGGCAAATTTTCTTGTAACCTTTCACAAATTCTGAGCAATTTGCAGGACATTTCAAGCCAAGTTCATTATTGTTTTTTTTTTTTTTTTTTGAAACAAATTTAAAAAATAGAAGGAAAAAGTCAACAAAAAAAACCTGGGAAAAGAAAATATTTTTGTTAAATTATTTTAAATATTTAATTATGATCATGATGAATATATTTTTTCCTTTGCTTTTTTTCCCAAGACTTTTTCCCCTAGCTTTTTAGGAATAAGTAAAGCTACTTATTTCTTAGAATTTGTGGAACACTTCTTACCACGTTGCTCTAAACCTTTTTTTTCCATGGTTCTGAGCAAAATTGAACCAAGTTGCTCAGAGTTAAAAGTTTTAAATGAGTCTGAACGCAGCACAAGATAAGTATTTTTAAGCACCCCAAAAGAATGTAATCACTGTACTATGGACATGCACACATAACTAATTTATCTTATCGCTTTGGTTCACTGTACATTTTGAAAGATGACCCCATGTGACCAGTATGTTTTTCCATAGGTGTGTCCCTGTCACCTGATCATCATTTACGTTTGTGTGTATGCATGTTAGGTTGACATGTGCAGTGTGTTGACGGTTTTGGCTGGCGTTGGTCAGCAGCATCATGGTGCACAGGATTTGGTGATGGTGTGGCAGGTGGCTGAGCAGCAGGCCCCTTTTACAGTTGACCAGCACAGGAACATAACCAACATGGCTATCATGGCAACATTTCATTTAGAGGAAGGAACTGCGATGAGTGTAAATCCTGTCGTACACAGCACCTGCCACAGCACCCCGAGACACAAACTGACACACGCCGTATTGATTTACAGTTAGACACGGACAGCCCTGAGACTGTTATACTGTAGCATTTAGCGTACAGGGTCTTCTTCACTTTACAGGCAGAGGAGATATAGATTTAGTCGTCTATGTTGCTCTCAGTTATTACCACACACTTAGAGCAATATCAGGTATCACCTCTCAGACGAATGTACAGAGGCTGCTCTCTGCTCTGATCTGCAGACAGTAATTTACTTTATTGTTCTATGTTTTTTGGGACATATTTCATTTAAATCTATATTTTCACCAGGTAACCATGTAGGGATGTAAGTTTCTGTTAACCCTTTTTAAAAAAAAAAAAATGGAAGGAAAGCAATGAAGAAACATCCAGAAACTGGCAAAAAATTTGTAAAAAGTACAAGAAAAATACCTGAAAATTTGCACACACAAAAAAACAAAAACAAAAACATAAACAAAAACAAGTGCAATAATTCTAAATATATCGTTTGAATTTATTGACAAGTGAACCTTCAAATAGCAGCCCAGGTCTCCCCCATGACTCAAGACTCTCAAGCTTTCCAGTGGTGTGACATGGAGAAATTGAGAGAGGTTTGACTTTGTGCCAAGCGGAGCGGAGACAACCAGTCCTGCTTGTTTTGATGTTTGATTCCATCCAGATAGGTTGGGTAACTATTAACAAAGAAAAAAAAGGGGGGAATTTTTTTTTTTTATTTAAAACATCAAAATTAGCTGAAAAAAGTACTTGAAATAAAATAATAATGCTGGAAAATAATTTTAACTAAATAATTATGATAATTATAAATGTGTAGTTTTCTGTACATTTTTTCCTAGCTTTAATATATATATATATATATATATATATATATATTTTTTTTTTGTTTTTCTAAAAATCAACTAATATCTTGTAATTTCTTGCTAAGATGTTCTTTGCCTTTTTTACATATTTTTGAAAGAAATCAAATTAATTTGCTTGATGTTTAAAGGTTGAAATACTTGTAAAGGTGTCTGAATGCAGGAAAAGTGATCCAGGTTTTTAAGGCTTAATTTTGCTTTTGATAGGCCGACACTCATTAACTGGTAACTAGTCAAGACATGAAATGCAAGAAGTAGTTTGGTGCTCCATTGTCTCAGTGAGCTTTAGCACTGTATTTCAAAGAGCTATCTACTTTAAGGTGGTGAAATTTGAATCTTTTGTGGTGTTAATGTGTTGACGTTTATTTTCTGTTGGCTTTGCTGACAGACAGCCTCCAAGCCGTGTTAACATGTGGAAACATTCAGGTGTACACCATGGATGTATTAAGTGGGATGGATACAGCTTTCCAGGCAGGCACTCCGCACTCCGTTCATTCCCATGATAGCTGCTCAGTAGTGCCTGACGCCAAAAACACTTGTTTTCCGTTGTATGAAAGTACCTGGATCGTCTGCATTAGGAGGCCCTTAGAGCACATGCACTAGAGTCTTATGGGTAGAATTTTATGTTATGATATGTGTTGACGCCGAACTAGGATACCTCTCCTTAAGCCAAACTAACCAGGTAGGCACACCACCGGTTAGTTTAGATTTCGGAAGATATATGAACTGTTTGAGGAACGGTTGGGTGAATATAGGAGTCAAACCTGAAATTGCCTTATAAAACATTCTGATTTACTTTAATTTTGTGTTTTCTCATGAATGTGGCTCTTATGGCTCTGTGGATCATGGTAACTTTGCACTTGCTGTGTTCTTTGTGGAGATAGTGGGAAACAAGGACTCAAGGACACGAAACAGTGTTTATTGGGGAAACCAGTGCTAGCTTTCTTCAACTCTCCATGAATCATTTCAAAGGCTTCAATACTACTATATACATTTGTCTACAGAAATGTATATGTACTCAATAAGACAGCCGGTTGCCTTATCTCTTTGATTTTGAACAGTTTTCGCATTTTTATAGTATACCATTATAGCTAACCTGTGCTCATTTCTGAGTACCATGGCCTGTCAATGCAGTCTGCACTGAAGCTTCCCATTCACACACAGGGACTCAAACACCAGAGGCGTGACAGGCTGCCATTCATTGACAAGTGAACCTCCAAATAGCAGCCCGGGTCTCCCCCATTACTCAAGACTCTCAAGCCTTCCAGTGGTGTGACATGGAGAAACTGAGAGAGGTTTGACTTTCTGCCAAGATAAAACAAAGCAGAGACAACCAGTCGTGCTTGTTTTGATTCCATCCAGAAACAGAAGAACAGCTGTTAGTACCCTGCTAGCACCAGACTTCAGTTTGATGCTACAAAGACATTGGATTCTTATGTCAGACACACATTAAATTTTGGTTGGAATGTTATTTTGCAAATGACAGATGTTCTTCATTAAGACAACATTGGCATTAGATGTTTGGAAGTCATTGGATTTTGGTTACTTAACAACACAACTTGAAATCATCAAAAAATTAAAGTAATCAGTTGTTAGGACAATGTCATTTGATTGGCATTAGAGATTATCCCGACATCAAAGCCCAAATTCAACCAAATTCCTAGAATTATAGAAACCTATACTGAAACCCACTCAGAAAACATATAAATAAAAAAATATAAACAGTCAAAACATCAATACATTTGGTTGCTTTGAATAGAATCATTTTTGGTGTTATTATATGTCAATAAACAGTTTGATGGCACCTGTTGCAGGAGCATATGTGGACAGTTGGCATCAGTTGAGAATGCAGCCAGACGGAACTTATCACATGTGCAAGGTTGAAACGCTGCTGGTTACGACATAATATACGAAGTATAACAGTCCCTACAGGGTGGGCAGGAGGAGTGGAAGATGAATCCAACAAACTGTAATGTGTTGGTTCTACACCTTACCATGTGCCTTATGCCCCTAATCCTAACCATCCATGCCAGCATGTGCTTTTGCTGACATTCTGGTATTGGTTGCCATGTGCTTTTGTTGCCTAAACGTGTGCAGCTTTTGTTGGCATCAAAGAAGCATCATCCGAGAACCTCAACAGCAGACATAGAAGGATATCTGGAGCATAACATGTAGATGTGGAAGTCCACTGCAAAGCGACAACATGTGACGACTTGGGAGAAAGTGTTGGTTAAGTATCATTGCAGTGGCAAGTTTCAGGCTCATAAGAGATAAACTGCTGATTTCAGAAGCTTCCCAGTTGATTGACTGTGGATCTGTACCTGGCTGACCCAGCCCTGTGTATGTTAGTTTTACCCTAGAAAGAGCTGCATGTCTGCACACATCAGGTGCATCACCCTGCAGGATGTTCCAGCTGAGAGTTGGTTTTCAGCAGATGAAATGCCCAGGTGGCAAAGACACACACACACACACATACACACACACACATGCACGCAAAGAGAGAGACACAATGACAGAGAGAGGGAGATAAAGCAGTATATCAGGACAGAACTGGAGTGCTTTCCATTTAGGCCCAAACAGGAAAGAGCATGTTGAAAAGGACAGAGAGCAGTGGCTAGATTTGTCCAAAAACAACAGTGGCTGGCCCTGCCTTCATGGCTGAGTGAACACAGGCCTTGTGGGCTGTCCTCATCATTCCCTGTCTCCTCCAAGGTAAACATGATAAGCAGTGCCTGATTCCTCCCTAAGTCAGTTCACACACAACATATCCCCTCTGCCTCGCCCAAATCTCCTTCAATTTTTGATCTTTCCATCTCGCTTATTTAACCCAACCCCTCCCCTTCTTCTTTCTCCTCTTTTTAATGCTGCCCTTGAATTTTCATTCCACTGAGGAGGCTGTTTCCAGATTGAGAGAAAACATTATAGTGATGAAAATGCCAATCCTTTTTATGGTGATATTGTCAGCTTGATGGAACAGCATCTATCTGCATCTGCGCCTGAGACCTCATGACGTGGCACACCCATATGCCATCATATTATGCATCCATCAGTAAAGGACAGTTTAATTGTGCTACTGTCATGTTAGTTTATGTTTTTTTCGTCTTAGTAAATAACAGAAAAGTTATTTGTCAGTTCCCAAAATTACCCAGGTTGTTACAAAAAGTACTCATGTAAGCTGCTTCTGTGGTTAGCGGGAGATTGTGAAGCAAAACAAACTGACTTCATGAGGTTTTGCGACACTATAACAAACATCATTCTACTGCAAGCCTTCACTTCTGAGAGAAGACAGACCCGAACACAAGAGGCATTTTGTTGTGACGGACACTGGCATGTTTTGACTGGCGACATAAAAATTATACGAAGAAAAACAACATAGACTGAAAAAAGTTAAATTAAAGTGGCTCAGTTTTTCATTGTTCAGTTTTAGTTTAAAGCTACAGTTTTGATCTTCTTTCTCCCCCTTCCGGTAGTGAGAGTTATTACAAAATACTATCAATGTGTGCTTATGACATATCTGCAGGTAAGCTTGTCGCATCTCCCCAGCCCCCGAGGAGAGCTGTCCTTTTTTGACTCCTTCCTCTGAGTTTCTTTTTTATCTGGAGCATCTACTCTGTAGCTTCTGTCACAATCCTAGTTGCTGCTTTGTTGTAGTTATTCCTCATCTCCCTATTTTACATCTTTTTTTTCCAGCCCTGACAACATTCTCTTCCAACATGTTCTCATACTCATCACATGGTGCCACTCTGCCAGTGACCTTCTGCATTCTAGGTATCCTTCTGCGTCAGCTGTTCACGCTCTGAGATGCTGTTACTGTGATGTCAACAAATGCACATGGTGGGATGACACAGCGTGGTCCTTATGTTTACACAACAACACATGGCAACCAATGGGACCATCATGATGGTTAGGATGAGGCAACGAAGTCACAGATGGTTAGGCTTAGGCAGAAGAAGCACATGATAAGGTGTGGACAAAGGAAAACTTGCATCCAAATTGGAAGCAAACTCCAGAATCCAGACACCCACCTGCCTAAACATTCATTCATTGATTCATTGTCCGTAACTGCCTGTCCTCGCAAAGGTTGTCGGGGGGCTGGAGCTAATCTCGGCTGTCATCAGGCGGAAGGCGGGGTACACCCTGGACAGGTCGCCAGACTATCACAGGGCCGACACATATAGACAGACAACCTTTCACATTCACAGTCAAACCTAAGGGCAATTTAGAGTCACCAATAAACCTGAGCTGCATGTCTTTGGACTGTGGGAGGAAGCCGGAGACCCCGGAGAGAACCCATGCAGGCACAGGGAGAACATGCAAACTCTGCACAGAAGGGCCCCCGCCCATGGACCGAACCCCGTTCCAACCCGGTATCAAACCAGCAACCCTCTTGCTGTGAGGAAACAGTGCTAACCATGACCCACCTTATATTATATTGTCAACAGCAGCACTGCAACCTGACACTGTCCATCAGTGTTTCATGCACATGCGACCAGTTCCTTCCAGAGTCATTCTCAAGTGATGCCGCCTGTGCGTGTTGTATGTGGACGCACCCGATGTCATTGGCATTGGTTAGATTTAGGCATAAGAGGCACATGGTAAGGTGTAGAATTTAAAAAAACATCCACAAGCTGCAGATTGCTGTAATGCGGCTTGATTGATACAATCACAAGATGGTCTCTAGTTTATTATTTTTTTCTATTTCAAACTGTCAACACTCTCACCCCCTGTTACATATCACTTCTGGTGTGCCTGAACAGAAACGTTGCCGCCAAAACTCTGATATACTGAGAAACACAGAGAGTTTTCCCTGGTGGCCAGTGGTTTAATCAGCATTGTGTGACTGTGTTCAGCAAGAGCTTGAATGTAACAGACTTTCATTTATATGTTAAAGTTCTGCACTCTACCTTTAAGGTAGAAAATCCAATAAATAGAAGGTTCACGGCCCATTGACGCTGCACATTTCAACTTGTGAAACAGATATTGTCCATATGACATCTAGGTTATGGCTTTTATCAGTCTGATAACATTATCAAATACAAATTATCTGATCTCTACAGTCTGGCACTTAATACAATAACATGCAGTAATACTTCTCACTTTATATAATAATGGCGTTTAATCAGCAGCACTACTTTCTCTTCTCTGCCCTGAAATCATATTTTCAGACAGCAGGAGGACATGTCTCTTTCCTCCACCACTCTGGGTTCAGCTTTTCACAGTTTGTGAAGGAGCTGGGAAGATTTCTTTCACACTGGCATGCTGCAGAATCATTATCCCCTGCAGGCTCCCACAATTATTCATCCAGTGTGCTCACTGCCGACACAAGGGCTATATTTAGGTTTGCCAAAATGACCTCACCACTGACTGGCACATACACATTTTGGTTGTTAGTAGCTCAACACCTTACTTTGGCTCATAAAACACATAAGACACATATGGTCTATTTGTTTATAGTCAGTATTCCACAGAGCCAGCAGCATCAGACCTTTTTTGGCTGCGACTGATGGAGGATGGCTGTCCTCAATAGCTACAGAGATAAAAGATGACAGAGCAGCCACAGTTAGGTCTGTGCTGCTGGGCCTGTGCTGATGCACACTTTATAAAGAGTCAGAAGTGGTCCCATGATCTCATGAAATGATGTAACATAAGAACAAATTTTAAGTGATACATTTGCATCTATGCATATATGTTTTTTTGCAACATGTTCTCATCCCAAGTCGTCACATATTGCTGCTCTGCATCTACATGTTACTTTTTATGTAATCCTCTGCGTCTGCTGTTGACATTGCAGGATGCTGCTACTGTGATGTCAACACAAGCACATGGTGGGATGATGCTGCATGAGTTATGTTTGGGCAACAATGGCACATGGCAACCAACGCGGGGACGTCAACAAATGCAAATGCTGGCATAGATGGATAGGATTGGGCAAAATGGGCCACAGAGGATTAGGATTAGGGGAAGGAGACACATGGTAAAATGTAGAAAAAGATCACATTCACATGGGAAGCAAACACTGGATTCCAGCATGAAAGTCCAGGGTTTGTTTGACCCATCAACCTACCCTACAGTCTGCCCTAGCACCCTCACACTCATTAAATATGGTTGTTAGTGGCAGAGTTTCAATCTGATGCTGTTCAGCCATGTTTCATGCGGATGTGACAGATTCTGTCCAGTCGTGTTCTCAAGTGACAGCACGTTGAATCATGCGGACATTGCAGGTGCTGTTTGGCCATCTGCTGGCGTATAATAACAACGTGACTGGTTCTGTCCTACCATGCTCTAACCTGACACCATCTATGCAAATGGTGGCTTTTAGCATTGCGATGTTACACCAAAACCACTGTCAAAGTGGCAGTATTTTTGAGTGACGAGAGACACATAAAATTTAACATTGCTCATTATTTGCAAAGAAATGGGGGATACAGTTTACCGAGCATTAGCTGCTCCTATGTAACGTGCTCTCTATAAACAGATTTCTGCATATGTAAGCAGAAACGGCTGAAAATGATTTCATTCTGGTTTCCGTTTGTTGTCCAAGTACTACTTTGTTGTCCAAGTTGTGTAATTAGCGTAAAGTTATTGTGATAAGGATTAGGAAATTTAGTGACAACGTACCTTTAAATTACTCAGACTTCACATGCTTCTGAACACCTGTCTCCAGGGGGAAGAGTGTGGTTTTGTGACCCATCCACCACTTCTACCAGCCTCCTTAAAAGACCAGTTCTTTCTCTACTCCTGTCAGCACATTAGTCGTGCAACACGTTTTCATCCAAACTCGTCACATGGTGCTGCTCTGTTAGTGACCTTCTGCATCTATTTACGACATTTTAGGTATCCTCATGCATCAGCTGTTCTTGCTCCGGGATGCCGTTACCATGATGTCAACAAATGCACATGGTGGGATGTTGCTGCATGGTCCGTGTGTTTACACAACAGCACATGGCGACCAGCGCATACTGTCATAATAGTTAGGATCAGGCAACAAAATCACAGATAGTAAGGTTTATGCAAAAGAGGCACATGGTAAGGTGTAGAAAATAAAAACACAGGAAGCGAACTCTGGACTCTCGCATGAAAGTCAATTTAAGTGAGACCCCTCCACCTCCCCTAACACTCACACTCCAAGCACACTCATGCTCCCTATATTACATTGTTAAAGTGGCATCATTATCTTATGCTGTCCTTCAGCCTTTCATGCACACACGACCAGTTCCATCTGGCAGCATTCTCAAGTGATGCCGCCTGTGCGCATTTTATGTGAAAGTGCCATTCGCTGGCTTATAATAACAACATCACCAATACTGACCAAGTACCTTGTCATCTGACACCATCCAGCCACGTTCCAGGTGGATGTGGAAGATGGCTTTGGCGTCACTCTCGTAACACTGAAAGCACTGACACTGACAGAGCAAACATATTTGACAAGTACAGAGTGAGAATAGGCTGGATCGTGAGATTGCAGCCTTCCAAAAAAACATGGAACATGTGTTATGAATGAGGTACTAATTTATGATGACATGGAAAATGGACGAATTTTGTTGCATTACTTTTTGTAGGAATATACAAACAGTGCATGAGAACATCTCAACCTCAGCTGACCCACTGGCTCAAGAAATGAAAGCCCATGATGGCCCAGCTAACTAGCCATCAAGCACTCAGTGTTATCACTCAATTTATTGGGTGTTATCAGTGGTCGGCAGCATAATAGATATGGAATAGAAGGGGCCTGCTACACAGACTAATATGTTTAGAATGCTGTTATCAGCACAATAAATGCCTGTTAGCATTGGGAGAAAAGAATGTATCACTTTTCTTAGGTGAGGTGCAAAGCCTACATGGTTAGGTTTAGTTACAAACCATCATGGTTTGGCATTAAATAAGTACAATACACAGATGAGGTGAGTTTACAGACAAGTGAGTTGATTTTCTCATCTTGATCAGTGACACAAGGCCACATGCCACCATTGTCCAAAGCCACCCACAAAGCAAGAGACTTCCAAAATAGACAAAACAGCCTAAATTTAACGCAAAATATAGCAGCGCTGATGGAGAAGCAACTGGAAACATCTGTGCCTACGTCACTTTTGCCATTATGGAACGGTTGAATTGCAACATCCTAGAAGTCCTTCCTGACAAGTCACAGAGCTGACACACACTATTTTTACTGCCCGTCAACGCTCTCTGCACCTGCTTTATAATTCATCTAGTGCTTTCTAATGCGTTCAGTGTGTCCAGGAGATGGATCCACAGCCCCAGAATATTAAACAAGGTACAAAAATAATGAATATTTATGTCTTGAGGGGCTTTTTACGTCCTGACGCTGTAACAGCTGAGTATAGGGAGATGTGCATTTATCTGGACACCCACTCAGCAGGGTGAAAAGAGATGATCCAGGAGAGCATCAGTATATATATATATTATTTTTTTTGGCTTCAAAAGTCACAGTTGTCATTGCTTTTCTCTCACCAGTAAAGGTTTGCTTACGCAAACTTATTTTCAATTTACTTTCTAATATGTGTTAAGAAAAAAACTTTTTGCTCAAAATAAAATGTGTAATGTTTCTGCAGAGCTCTGAGCAGCCATTAGTAAAAGAAATGCAAACCACTGCCACAATTAACCCCGGGACAGATGGCTTATTGGGAAGCAGATGATACAGATATATGTTAAGTACATTTCCTAACCACCTGTACTTAAGTCAAATCTAAACAAAAGCATCCACTGAAGCTTGTTTAAACCAGTAAGAAGAAGGCAATGACCGACTAAACAAGAATTGGCCCCCAAAATTTGCAGTAAATTAGAAAGAAGTTACAAGAAAAATACATAAAATAAGCAACAAAAAAAGAAAGAAAAAAGAAGAAGAAAATAACCTTAACATATAATGAATAATCCTGTAACATAATTCTGAAACATAATTTTAAATATAGAATTAGAAGAACTATAAATCTAGATTTATGGACATTTTGCTTGTTTTGGGATAATATCTAATAATCTTCCCACTGCTAACTTTCAAGTCGTTTTCTTGACAGATTTTACATTTTTTCTTTTGCATTATTTTGACATTTCTAGCTAAGTTGCTGTAGGTGTGGCTGGCTGGCTAGCTGTGCTGGAGCACATTTTTGCAATTTTTTTACAGCTGCCAGTATTCAGAGTGTACACAGTTCATTGCTTACCTCAAAAGTTCTCAGAAGTGAATTTAGCAATAACATATATATTGTAAAAAAAACAAACAAAAAAAAAAACAAAAACAAACATGAATTGGTTATCTTGCTAAGTTTAGGTGATACCTGCGCAACACAGTACATAGATGTGTTTGGCATAACATCAAAATGGATACTTCTTCACATTCTGTTTATTTTTTTATTGATTTAAATTAAAATTCAAGTATCACCTATGCAGACTTATTTAAACAATTGAATTTAAATTTCTGTACACTATTTCAGAGGTCCATCTTTTTCAGTAGGAAGTGTTGATTTTAACTTAAAGCATTTTGATCTTGATTGATTTTGAGAATATGAATATGTTTAAATATTCATTTTACTTCATCTTAGGCCTTAAAGAGCTCTGATGCTTCCTAACTTAATACATTGCAGACCTCATTTTAGTATAGTATGCATACCTGTCACTAAAGGATATGAGGCATGCAGGGATCATTTGTCCTGTGTATCCACTGTGCTGCCAGATTTACAGTTTGAATGATTGTAACTGCATGTCAACAAGAAAATTGCTTGTCCATAAGCCGTGAAATATATTTTCCCATTACAGCATTATATGCCTAAACGGTTTTAGTGGTTTGCTGGGATGAGGTTTAATTGTGTTTTGTGTTTTAAACAATTGATTTTGATGACTGGCCCTTTCGCTGTACAACAAACCCATAATCAGCCGTATGAGGCTATAACCAGGGCCTGCTGCTGTTACACACTAAATGAATAGGACCAACACACTACAGCCTCTTTCACTCTTGTGGAGAGAGTGTTAGTGGCTCTCATAAACAAAGCTCAGAAATGTTAAAAAACTTGATGACTCAATCAGTAATTCTCTCCTAAACTGTCAAACTGAAGTGTTTCCTCCTTCAGATGTGAGACTTCAAAGCGGGGAAGTCGCGGGTTTCACCCAATTGCCTGGATTTTAGTGTTAATTCTTAATTACTCATAGTTGTAATTAAGATTGAACATGAGGCTTTTCAAAGGGAGGGGAGCTGCAGTCGTGACTTCAGTCAGTGCAATGGCAATTATGGGAAAGAAACAGATAGTTCAGTGACGTACAAGGATTTGGGTGATTGAGAACGGAGTAGGTAGGAAGTGTGTTGTGGGATTCAACCTGAGTGTGAGGGGTAAGCTGTATTGTTCATTGTTTTATAAAAACAGTTGTTTTTCCCAGGCATTAGGGAATTAAATGCATTCTGGATGTGTTATAGTGAGGAGTGAATTGGCTAGGTGTGCCCATACTAATTGAGGATTTGTAGTCATTTAAGTACAGTAAAGGCACCGTGTGTTAATTCTCATGATGGATTTTTCCTCAGATATCAGTATATGACTTAAAACCTTTTTCTTTTCGGAGATATGTAGTCAGTATTGGCAACTATGAATCTCAAATAACCATTATGATGTATGGAGTCCCACTAGGATCTGTTCTTGGGCCCCTCCTGTTCAATAGTTCACGCTTTCTTTTGGTCAAATTCTAGACTACAAGGTCACTTACCTTAGCTATGCAGATGCAACCAGATCTATCTAGCACTCACACCAAATGCCTTTGGTTTTATAGGCTTGCATTTTCTGTGCCTTGAAAAGGTAAATATTTGCATGCAACAGAATAAGATTAGACTTAAATAGATTAGACTGAAATAAAACCAATACTCATGTCAAGAACCTTGATGTAATCACTGATGAAGACGTTGGTCATTGTAAGTGCTATAATGTAGACAATTGGACTTTCTTGCATTTCTTGAAGACATTTCACCTCTCATCCAGTGGCCACATGAAAACTGAAACAAAATCATTTGCTCTGGCTTTCTGGCATCTTAAACATAGCAAAATATTGAAACTTTGTATCTAAGCATGATTTATAAAAGATAACTGATTCTTGTAGGGTGGACTACTGTAAAGCACTACTTGCTGGCCTCCCCAGTACATCCATTAGGCAGTTAAAACTCATTCAAAATGATTCTGCTAGCATTCTGACAAACTCCAAAGAGAGAAAACATATCTCTTCAATTCTCAGATCCTAGCACTGGCTTCCAATTAAATATGGAATTGACTTCAAGGCCCTCCATATTTTCTGTAAATCACACAGTGGTCTGAGCCTAAAATATATTGCAGATAGGGTTGATTAGTACAAGTTGGTTTGGTCCCTTGAATCTGCAGGGACCGGTCAGTTAGTGGTGCCCAGAGTTTATTCAAATTGTGGTTCTCATTCCGAAATTGTCACATATCTTTTTGTCAGTAATTTCAATGTAATATACCAACGCAAAAAACTACCTTTTGTGGTGGTATGATACACAGTGGGAGACTGTCATTGTGTAACACAGCTGGACGGAACCTGTCATGGCTGTATGATACTGGAGGGCATCAGGTTGAAATGCTGCCAGTAATGATGTAATATCAGGAGTGCAGGAGTCCTTAAGGGGCAGGCAAGGGGGGCAGTGGATGGGCCCAACAAACCCCAGACTTTCACCTGGGAGCGCAGTATTCACCTCCCACATGAATGTAGAGCCAAATCATGCTGGTTTTTTCCTAAACCTAACCACCCATGCCTTTGTAGCCTTTACCTAACCACCCACTTTTGTGTACATACCAACGTTGGTTGCCATGTGCTTTTGTTACCAAAAAATAACAGCATGCTTTTGTCACCTCATCCTAATTATGTGCTTGTTGACATCCCCACATTGGCTGTGTTATCCCAAAACATCAACAACCGACGCAGGAGGATTCCTAGCGCTCATTATATAGACATGGACATCCACTGACAATGGTGTCAATATGTGACGACTTGGGATAAAAGCGTGTTGGAAACCCACTGCTGAAATCAGCTCTCTTTGGAACTGACATATGCCCCAACTTTAGCCATTTTTAAAACCAAGCTAGACTGTTCTCTTTTCCACAGCTTTTAATTTATCATTTTTATTGTACTTTTAACTATTCTATTGATTGGCTTTTAAATTTGTCTGTACTTTTATTCATCTCATTTTTTTGTCTTCATTTTTTTAAAACACTTTTTATTTTTGTTATATTTTGCTGCTAAATTATGTTGAAAAACCTTTGTATATAATAAGGTGCTAAAGAATAATAATTAAAATTGCCTCGCCTTGCCTTTCAGGATCACCACGACAGCTGCCTGCATGATGGACCTGCGCAGATACCCACTAGATGAGCAGAACTGCACCTTGGAGATAGAAAGTTGTAAGTGTTATGTAACGCAGTTTTACCTCATCTCCCAAAAATTCGTTGTCTTTTCTTTACACCTGTAGTTTGTTTTAGGTGGTAGAAAACAAATATTGTACTGCTGCATTTTATTTCTACTCCATTTTTGTGTTGTGTCTGAGAAAGAGTAAACATGTAGTCACATGGACTGACAGGTGACAAATTCAATGGTCAGTTTTGGTAAATAGGAAATGCAGCACTCAAAGTCTCACTTTTTCACTACATGCCACATTCACCCATTCATACGCACATTTATTCATACACTGGGGGCTGAGGTTACAAAAGGATTATTTGGGGTTGAGAATCTTGCCTGAGGATACTTCAACACAGAGACTGGAGGAGTGAACCGCTGATCTTCCAATTATTGGATGACTCACTCTACCTCCTGAGCCTCAGCCGCCCCCTTTAGTGATGTCATCATTGACCCAAATGGGAAAACCAAATTCTGGTGATTGACAGCAGGTCATGCTGCACTTTATTGAACCTGATGTGTTTATTCATCTGCTGTGGTTTTCAAAGAACTCTGCAAAAAAAAAAAAAAAAAAAAAGTGACTATGAGCATTAACAGTCCAGACTGTAACTGGACCACATCTGTCAGGAATAATGGACAGGTAGAAAAAGGATGAGGAAAAGGGGTCTTATAGTCTAGTATTAGGAGAGGATTATTACTCTCTGTGTCTCCCATGTTTCCCGGTACTCACTGTGTGATTTTGGGCTTTCCCAAACAAAACGTGATCATTGTGAGGCGCTCAGGGAAACTGTAGTGGAGTAAAAGTACACATTTTATTTAGGAAATGTAGTGGAGTAAAAGTGAAAATTGACAAAAATAAATAAACTCAAGTAAAGTACAAACCTGGGGCAAAAGGTAATGAGCAACTTGGTAAGAAATGTCCCACAAACTGCAAGAAATTAGTAAAATAAGAAAATTATTTTTTAAAAGTGAGAAGGAAACTCCTTGGTCAAAATGTTTAGGGAAAAAAGAAACATATTAGGGAAACATTCTCATAATTATCATGATTTCATATTAGAATTATGTTACAGAATTATTAGAATTTTGAAGTACTTTTCCCAAATCTTATTTGCCTTGTTTTTTTACTCTCTTTTCTTTTTTTGAACATTTTATTAATTCCTTGCTAATTTTTGGGCCATTTCCTTGTTTGTTGTTCATTGCCTTCTTCCCATGTTTTTGAAAGAAAACAAGCTAATTTGCTCAGGTTTCTACCTCATACTTACGAACTCACTACGAGCCCATTCATGTATGAGAGTTTGCAGTATGATTTTTTTGTGACATATGGCATGAAGTAGTGTATTTATGTACGTTGAAGAAAAATTGAAAAAACTTAAGATATAGATCAGTAGCAAAGAAGTGGATTATGCTGCCAGGGTGGCTTATGAAGTTGCTATCATCAATGTTTTGCCTTTACTCTGACTTTTCCACAGAGGAGCAAAGTTCATTTATTTCTGACATATTATTCCTGGAATATTTTAGGAGTATTCCTTTAAGACATTACCATGCTAAGCCTGGGGTCTATCCAGTATTTTAGCATGTTTATGTTCGCACTTAATGTTGCCGCCTCCAACAAGCTGCTGTCAGTCAAACTCTTGCACACACTGACGTCACGATGAAGGTTTCACCCACAGTGACACCATATGCTTCACACTAATTTGTCCCTTTTATTTTACTATGATTACTAATTAACACGCAGCTTAAGTACACAGACTTATCAGCCACACTGGGGTTGTTCAATTTCATCTGGCTTTTAATAGCTTTAAATGCTTCTCTTCCACGCAGCACACCGGGTCAGATTTCACTGCCTGCAGAGGACTCTTTGGGCTCTGAGGTCATGATGCACTTAACGCCAACTAATGCAAACTGGCATTTCTTGTTCACCAGACCTGGCTGGAGTGCTTCAGTTAAATAATGGATACATACCAACATGCATAGTTAAAGTCACACACACATATATAATATGCATATGGCTAGAGAGACTTGGGGCTCAGTTTAAGGTGAGTGTGTGCCGGTCAACAAGTCACTGCGTGACACCTGGGTTTCTAGAGTGTGAGAAAACAAAACACTATATTCACTGAAACGATGAAAGTTATGATTGAAGGCCACTTTTTGGCAGCTTTGCCAAAGCGGCTAACCTTACTGATGTACTTGTCAATATCCTCATGGGTCATGTGACCTTCATCTTGCACTCTCTCAAAAGTCTGCTGAGTCTGCTGTATTGGTAAGGGTTGCTTTGAAAGGCTCGTCTGTAGTTTTTGACAGGCAGCTTGAGATGGCAAGAGTCTGAGACCTTTTAACCTGTTAAAAGATTTATTCATCCGCAGTCAAATTGTGTTTTTGCTTGTTGTCACTTCGCTGTGATGTTTGAGCTTTAGTGTGCAGAGTTTGTTTTCATGTTCATCCGCTAAAGGGTGAAAGTTAATTTTTGCTCACCTTAAATCTACTTACACAAAGTGTTATGTAGAAACCTCAGTGCAAATACAGTAAGAACGGGCTACAATGAAGAAGAGACACATTTTGTCCAACATTTAAAGGGAAAATGATGAGTTAAGTTGAGTCAAGTTCTTGTTTTGTTAGTCCAATGCTGTGTATGAGCTTCAATTGGTTTGATTTTATGCAAAAATGGTGGTAAAATTCAGAATACCAGTCCTAACCTGTGTTGGCTAAAATATTTTCAACTGATTTGAACATTTTTGCACCAGCAGGACCCCAATAAGTAGACACAGTTTAAAGAAGTTTAAGGGCAAGTGATCTCTTTAGCAGAAAAATCACCTCAGACAGAAATTACTCTTCCAATCAGAGTATTTTTATGTCATAAAACATGTCTGGTGGGGGTTGTTCAGAATGTGCCCCAATTGTAAGGTTGATGCTGATTTGAGCATTGCTGTTATCAAATCTCTGCATTGTGTTGCTATGTATTTGGCAAGCGTTTATACCTACTTTAACAAGTACTTCTTATCTAATCCTGATAATATATCCAGATCACACAAAAATAGTGGAAATAAATAAAAGTTTATTCAGGTGCTAAATATCAGTCAGAGGCATTTCTACTGTGTAATTTGTGAATTTGGCGAAGAGGGCTGTAACAGCAAATACTGTTGGTATGAGCATATCAGCCGAAAACCAAGAGGTGCATGAATACTTTCACTTAAGAAACATGTACATTGTAGGACTTTTGATTATAATGGAGTAATTTGAAATCTTGGTACACAATAAGAAAAAAAGGACCTTAACAAATTGTTGTTTAATCATCCAGGAAAATCTGTGTTTTGGTGGTGAGAAAAGGAAGATGTAGCCTAAATATTCAAACACAAAATTTACAATAATAATAGTCAATATAGTGGACATTCAACTGAACACAGTATTTAAAAAGTGTCAGTTTGTAGGGTTTTTTTAAACAATGCATTGACTCAAAGTATACGGTTATATTTAAAATCATCTCTAATGTCAAATTTGGAGGTCTTCTCACATACATTGTGTGGATGAGAAAAAAAAAGAGAGAAGGCAAAATCATAATGAAGCCCTTTCAGTAATGAGGGCTAATTCCCTAAAACCCTGCCGCTGCCTTTAGATAAGATGGAGAATCTGAGGAGAGAAAGACTAGCTGGCCCAATTAAATCGGTCTAATTACTGAAAGGGCAGCGGGGGCCTGATTCACTCTGGTTCAGGCTGTAGACATAGCCCCGAGACTTTATTGTTGTTGCAGTTCAGCCTGTGGGAAAGTAGATGTTCAGCAGTTGAACAGAAAAGGAGACTTTGTGCTTTATCAGCCTCACACTAATGACTGGATGAATGGATTCCTCTTAAAATCTGAAGGACATATGTGTGACATTTCCTGTGTTAAATTGGATGATATATAATACATGATACATCTCACATTGGACCAAGAGCATTTCACTGTTGGAGTTATGTTTTGATGGTCAGATTAAAAGACTGTCATGTATTTCAAGATAGAATTCAACAAAAAGTTTTAGATCAAAATTTGCCTTTATTGGACAGGGTGAAAGGGGGAGAAAGAGGGGACAACATGCAGCAAAGGGCCATAAGCCAGAACCCACGGCCGCTGCAGCAAGCACACTGCCTTCATGCATGGGGCGCCTGCTCTATCCACTGAGCCACCAGACGCCCCACAGTTGAATCATTACAATAGAAAATCACATCATGAAATATTTTAATGGATGCGAAAGTTGCATGTGCAGCTGGAAGCTGCCAGAAGCATTATATTTCAGGTTGTCCAACCATCCCATTCTCATGAATGGGATATCTCAGGGTACCTTGTCCTACTTTCTGATACTGTGGGTCAGTCGAGTGAGAATCCTGGTAACTCATCAGGTATCATCAGAAACATCCCAGAGGGTGAATGCAACTCCAACATTAATTCTCTTTTCACTCTGTTTTTGGTCTCCACCAGCTCCCTGAAAGAAACATCTATCTCTTTAGCTGCTAAATGTTAGAGTACAGTGACCTGTTTACAGTTTTTTTTTTTTACTGAAAACAGCTGCCTGCCACAGCTTATTATATGACCTGCATGCCCACGGGCATGCAGATGAGTGTGAGTACATTTGCTATTTACACAACGTGAGTGCTGGCCGTGAAAATGACAGCTGTGTTGGTCTGAAACTGGCAATAAGGCAGGTTTCCATTACAGATTTGAACAAATCTTAAACAATATTTTGAAATTGTTGATAAAACACAATTGCAAGATGACTGTGTTTTCACTAAATGATGTTCTGCGACTTCTCCTCTGGTGAAAACATTCCAAGAAGCATGGTGATAGATGTTCAAAACATTAGCAGCTTTATTTCTATTGCAGCCACAGCACAACATTTATGCCATTTAGGCGTATTATGGAGCCATAATGGAAACGTGAGCACCTTACACGTGGGAGCGGCCACATATGAGGGATTTCTAGGAGGTGATAGTTCACGATTTCAAAGAGGAATCGTAGATTCAAAACTTCCAGATGATCCACTCAATTTTTTAAGAGTTATTTAATGCAATAACACCTCTTATAGCGCCTAAAACAACGTTTGGAATAAATAGAAGTTTTTTCAAAAGTAATGTGTTTCCATCAGGCATATTTTATATTCACATTTTGTATTTGTGCAATTTTAGGATTAATGGAAACCCGCCTACTGACAGTTGCACTGCAAAGTCTGCAGCTCTGCACTGTGTGCAGGTTATTTACCACTCACTCACTGCCATCAGCAAAGTATCTTTTACCCAAATGTCTCACATTATGTGCATCACATCACAGTTTGTGAGAAAGCCAAACAAAATGCATTTCATTTTGCTCCGAGACAAACTCAAGTCATATAGAGCATATATTTTCTACAGACTTTAGTGTGACTGCAGTATTTTCACCTGTCCAGGTGAACTGCACCAAGTGAGAAAACACTACTGAGTTCCAAATTAAACGCAGCAGGTGTGAAAGCGTCCTCAGTTGTCAACTCATGACGCCGCTCTGTTCACAGATGATGTATTCTGCCTGGATCAAAATGTGCTTGTCCTTGTGTTTGAGTTAAGTTTAAACTTATTGTGTTCCCCTGTCGTTCTCAGATGGATACACCACTGATGACATCGAATTCTACTGGCAAGGAGGAAGCAACACGGGTTCAGTCACTGGCGTGGAGAACATAGAACTGCCCCAGTTCTCCATCATAGACTACCAAACCCTCTCCAAGAAAGCTGTATTTGCCACAGGTAAGATAATCATAGTAATAGATAATCAAGTGTAAGTTCAACCTTTTAAACTCTGGAGTTTGGGATGAAAAAGTATAGAATTCACTATACTATAAACAGTGGTATATAACATGGCCAGTTTAGCATAACGCATATTTCCACAGGATTGATTCTATGAGAACAATGACAGTCATGTTATTCTCACCATCTGCTGTGCTCACTTTCTTCTTTTTTTTACATAAATACTTTTTTCATTGACTAATTAATTTCAATCCAGTCCAATTAAAGAATCTTTAATACTTTTTATCCAGAGTGAATACCTTCTGTAGGGTGAAGTCAGGTAATGTGGGACATCAGGTAAAATGGGACAAATAAGGCTCTTTAAATATTAACAGCCAGTCACATAATGGGTTCTCAAGTTATTGCTACAAATGTGATTTACAAAAACAATCATTTTTATTGGCTTGAGATCACTACGGCAGAGCAAAGACTCAAAAAGTACTGGTCCCAGTTCTTGCAAGAAAAGCCATGTGGCATGTTGATTTTCTCATGTTGGTGATGAAAGTATTGTAGCTAAAACAGTAAGAGTATAACAACAAAAATGGTTGGAGGGTGCTGCTCTTTGTCAACTGTTTGACCTATAATTAAATATTTAACAATACACTTATGGGAAAGGGTTCTGAGCTTATTGTATTCGTGTAAACTGGGGCATTTTTTTAAGTAGAACCAGCATGTTTTTCGATTTATGACTTGTGCTTGCAAGTGGCACAGTTCAGACATTTTTTCGCCTTTTTGACACTTAAGAAATATTAAATATGATGCTGTGAGTCTATATGCGTCACAATAGTCCAGAATTCCATTAGTGTTAGAAACACTCCATTGTACACAATATGACAACCAAGAAACACACAACAAAAGAAAGAACAAAAGAACAGGGAAATCATGGCAAAAAAGGTGGAAAATATTTTGTAATGAATAGCCATACGTTACATTATGACTTAATGAATTATAAGGTACAAGGTAGATTTGTCATTTTTTTAAAACGCAGTTTAAAAAATGCTACATTCTTTTATTTCATACAATTAATGACTGAACTGATAAATGGGTTTAACCATTTAAAAAACAAACGAACATGATCACATCTTACCTTACGAGCTGTCCCATTTTACCTGATCATATCTTTAGAGTGAATATAGAATATAGCAGAGAACCACAACATATTATAAAATTAACATGTAAGATAGTCTGCAGAGTTTTATCTACTAAAAAGTGCAAAGTACCTGACAGGTTTCCTCTGTTGACTGCCAGCCCATAAAACCTCAGTTCAGTTCCCCTGATCTTATGTGTATTAATGTATTAAACTCATAATAAAGTTGTTTTTATTTTCTTATATTTTGCTTTTTCTGTTGTCAGACAATATAAAAAATTAGTACGTTCATTGCTCATAAAAATGGCATGTTACCAGCAGTCATCCCCATGCTGCTGCACTGACCCAAAAATCTGCTACCAAATCAACTTAAATACAGGTCACACCAGCTGTGTGAGTGGCTATTCCACCATTTTAAATGACTGATCACTTGTCTTCTTCACTGTAAATCATATTTTATATTTCTGTAATTCATTGAACTACATTAACAACGTTCTTTTCAGTCTGAATAAATATCTGTACCTGTGTGTGCCAGGCTCTTATCCACGTCTGTCCCTGAGCTTTAAGCTGAAGAGGAACATTGGCTATTTCATCCTGCAAACCTATATGCCCTCCACCCTGATCACCATCCTTTCCTGGGTCTCCTTCTGGATCAACTATGATGCCTCTGCTGCCAGAGTAGCATTGGGTCAGTGGCTTTTCAGTTCTTTACAGATTAGTAATTATGTTTTCTGATGTGATTTTAAGTCATGCAAGGTATGGCTCTATATGGTCTTTCTGCTGGTTTCCCACTCTGGTCTTTGCTGGAATATCTCATCAACTAGATTGCTGTGAAATTAGTGAAAGAGCCACAGACATAGTTGGGAACCCAGCTAGCAGTATTTGTTTCTGAAAATGTTCTGAGAACGGTACAATGCAACCAATGCAATTACTTTTCATGTTTTCAGCAGCAAGTTTTTCTTTAGTTCTCAGAATGTTCTTCTCATTAATTTAAATTTATTTTTTAAATTTAACTAAATTTTCTTAATTTTAACAAATAAATCTGTGCTATCTTGTACTTTGTATCTTAGGGTTCGGGTAACATTCTCTAGAAAAAATTTTTTGTTTTTATGTATTGTTAACATTGTTAACATCACAATACATTAGATTTTCATTTAAAAATGCTCTGTAATCTCAGGCCTCAATAACATGTTCTGAATGTTACTTTGAAACTGCCCCCCCTTTGTTTTTATGTGACATTGTGAGAATGTTTTATAAAAGACATTCTTTGGTCTGTCACCTCTCAACATCACAAAACATCCTCAGAATGTTGCAGTTAAAACCTTACGTCTTAGTCAGCATTTAACTTCACAGGGGCAACACTTGAAATGATTAACATCCCTAAAGCATTCTTTAAAAATTAGATTAAATGTTTCTTTAAAACAGCAAATGTCGTGTGAATGTCCCGTGCTAGCTGGGAAGTCAGAAGGTATTGAAACAGTCTAACATATCTTTGCTTTTGGTCTTTTCATTGTACTTTTTTTTTTACAACAAATAAGAAAAATACAGAGTAATGGCAGCCTTATCCTTTAAAATCCAGTTCTTGACAAACAAGATGGATAAACAAATCAAATAAACATTTGTAAGCTTATGATTAATTTTAGTGAAAGCAGAAAGCTACACTTTTTGCAACATAACCATCAAAAGAATTATGACTATGTCCTCATTAATAACCTTTTCATCATATAATTACAATGATGTCAGATCGCCTGATAAACCTTGCAAGTACTGAACCTATACCAAAAATATATTGGTACCTTTTTTAGGATCATGCACTTGCTTCCAAATGCACATGAGCATACATTCCTCTAGGGAGAGTATTGGCTTGTAAACACAGCCTGCCTTGTCTGAATGCTCATTTGCAAACACCCTGAGGGCAGAGTGTACTGAGCAAAAGCCCTGCAGGCAGACTCACTTCCCCCTGACAGTGTGATGGAGCTCTTAAGACTGTGGGTACAGTGAAAAATCTACATTTTCACTTCACACATGAGCCACATTTGCAAGTAACAGCAAAGTCAAATGCATTATTCAGCACTGGTACAGTATATAGTACTTAATTTTCAGATTGTGTATACCTATATCTAATATCTCTGTATATGTGCGTGCACGCGTGCAAATGTATCCATATATGTTAAGGTACAAAAAAATACACTAATCACAATAAATTTAAAGGTGAAATCACTCAAATGAAATGATGCCATTATTCCATCTATGTGTGTGTGCAGCCTGTTTTCACTCCGAGCTCGTCAAATAGCGCCGCTCTGTCAGTGCTTTCAGCATACGAGCATGACGCCGAAAGCACTGAGAGAGCCGACCGGAATGCAGTTGGACGGCGTCAGATGAGAACATGTGAACAACTGACTTTCTTGCAGGAGTCTGGAGTTTAATTCCCATGTGTCTGTGGGTGTGTTTTGTTTTGTTTTTCTTAACCTTACCATGTAGCTCTTTTCCCTAAACCAAACCATCCGTGACTTTTTTGCCTAATCCTAATCATCGTGACAGTCTGCACTGTTGTGTAAACATGAGGCTCATGCTGCTTAATCCCACCATATGCGCATTTGTCAACATTACGGTAACAGGCCGCTTGATCCCACCATGACGTCATCCCACCATGTGCATTTGTCGACATTACGGTAACAGGCCGCTTGATCCTACCATGACATCATCCCACCATGTGCATTTGCTGACATTGCAGTAACAGCATCCTGGAGCGTAGACAGCTGACGCAGAAATATACCTAAAACGTCATGAGTAGACGAGGAAGGTCACTGATAGAGCAGCACCATGTGACGAGCTGGGATGAGAACCTGCGTGAGTGTGTGTGTGTGTGTGTGTGTGTGTGAGGTCAACATTTCCAATGCTTTGGTTTGCGTCCAAATACCTGCAAAACTTATGACAATCCAATCAGCCTTTGTGTTTAGTACTAATTAATGTTAGTACAATAACATGCTAAATTAAGATGGTGACAATGGATTGCATAACAACTGGTTGGAAGTTATGCTGAAAAAAAGAACTAGGGCTAGATTTCTAACAGAAATACTCCTCGTGCCGCTTTAAATAAACTACAGTAATCATCCATGTCATAACTCTGGATTTATATGAACTTCCTTTTGGACATTTTGTGAAAGATTACAGAGTACCAAATATTGCTTGTCATCACTTTGGGCTACTCTAACCACACACCCATCCTGCAGTCACATCATGATCATTAGTCTCCATTCTACAGCTTCTGTGTCAGCTGGCCTGCTAGAAGGGTCTGAGTTACTGAGGCGACAAAAGCATATCGAGTCAAATGGCCATCCATCCCAGTGTTTATAACCATTATTAGTCTTCCATTACTTGGGTTGTGTCTGTATGTGAACCAGAGGTGAGTCAGAGCGCACTACTGCCAGTTTAGTAGATTTTACAGGAATCTATTCCACTACATGAAGCAGGAGCCATCTGTGATAGTCCTATAAATCAGGCTTAGTGGAGGCAAAGGGAGAGGAACTCAGCCATGTCTCAACCCAACTTTCAAATCACAAATAGATACTTTTTTTTGTCTTATAACATATAGCATATGTTGACTTTAAATGCACCAGATGTTCTGCTGCTCCATCTGTGCCCAGAATACACTCTGTGCTCCAAGAGTGTGTTATAATGAATATTTAAATATTTGAATATTTGAATACACTATATTTATATTTCAGTAGATACACCATATACACTATATTCATATTTCAATAGTGCTCCTAATATACAGTCCAGCTTCAGTAATGGAAAATATATTTGTCGCACAAAATGTTTTAATGATGTTGCACATTGAAAATCAATTAGAGAGAACACAGAAATACAGCTCAACCCTGTGTTGGATACCTTACTACCATTTTCTCTTCAGTATTTAAAACACTTCTGCATACAAGTAGCAAACATGGGCAAGCACTTAGGTTTGAATTCTGCTAATACATTCCATTGAATTGCCAAGACTTCTAAGACTGTTCATGCAGACATGTTTAGCAGTTTACCCCGCTTTCAGTCTCAGCAAACTGGGCTAAACACATGACTTCCCATCCTTGTCTGACTTGGCAAAATAAATATGCTTACTTAAATGCATGTTTTTTTCTTGCATGCTTGCCTCTTTATTATGTGTCAATTGTTACACTATGAAGAGCAACAAGACTGCAGACAGAAACAAAATACAGCTTAGACTGATGGAAATACCATTAGTTTTGCAGTTACTTTGGCAATAAAACTAAGTATATTTTTGACCTGATGATGGCACAAGATAAAAAAGTTAATTGACTGTCAAAGTATTACTGTTCATCCTGATGTTGAAATGAGTGTCTCAATTAGATTTTGTGAAAATCAGTCCTATAGTTTCCCAGTTGTAGTAGTTCAAAATGACCACCAATCCTTTTAAAACTGTCACAGCCTATCTAAAAAAGCTGTTTTGTAATAAGGGAAAGCCTTACATCTTTCCTCAGCATTCCATCTTACCCAAAAGGTGTCCTTCTAACTGTCCCCTCCCTCTGTTTTTTAACAGGTATAACCACGGTGCTGACCATGACCACCATCAATACCCACCTTAGGGAGACTCTACCCAAGATCCCCTACGTCAAAGCCATTGACATTTACCTCATGGGTTGCTTTGTCTTTGTCTTCCTGGCCTTGCTGGAGTATGCTTTTGTCAACTACATCTTCTTCGGTCGAGGTCCTCACCTGCAGAAGAAGGTTGCAGAAAAGGCTGCCAAGTCTAACAATGAGAATAAGAGCAGACTAGAGAGCAACAAAGTACAGGTAGGAAAAGGGTTCTATGCAGATTTCATTGTGCTTAGTTAATGACATCATGGTGCCACTTAAGAGCATATCTGGTCATAGAAGTGGTTCAGTAACATCTAATTAGACTTATTCTTGGCTAGTATTCCAAGCGTATGGTTGAACCAGATCCACAGTGATGTGACAATGGTAGCTGAGTTTTAACAATTACTACCAAGTTCTTGCACACCAGAAATCCAAAAACCAAAGCAACCTGCACACAGTTATTCACTTGAGCATTCACTTCAATGAAACACTCATTCAATATTCTTTTAAGTTACTGAGTTGAAAGACCCGTTGTTTGGCTATGTCAATGGGCAAACGTGTTGATAGCAGTTTCCAATCAATGGTGGTATCAAAAGGCTACCTCCCAATCAAAAAGTACAGCAGAAATTTCCAGGACATCTTCATCTACTTCCAAGGTGCAGGAAAAGGTAAATACGCTAAACAGGTAAAGATGGCCCTGATGATGGCAACAAAGCAAAACTTGTTAGTTTTCCAATAAAGTTGTGGTGCAGACTAGTAGGGCTCGACCTACATATTCAACTACTCCGATATACCTTTATTGGGTAGGTATTCAGTTTTTAATTTGGGGATTTGGATAGTAAATGTCTGGCTGAGCCCCCACCCCAGTCCTTATCCCCATGATTCTGAATATTTGTTGTTAACTGATTACTACCGAAATTCCTGTTTGAGAGAGCACTAAAAACTACAAGTGTTGCCGAAGTTATACTTTTCCTAATTGAAAAGTTACAGAAGTAATTGTGTGATGACTGAAAAAGAGTAAAATTCTGTTTCAAAAATTGTTTAATGCAGGTGTCAAAGGAGGGTGTGTTAGATATTGTAAGACAATCCCACAAATATTTCTTTTAAGCATACGAATACCTGGAGTTTTGTTCTAATTCAACCTCTTAGCTGTTTTGGGACTTCCAGCTCTTCAAACAAATCACCATATGCTTTCTTGAATAATTATCAAGAAAAAATAATTCTTGAAAAAGTCTTGCCTGTAAGTAGTCGATGACGCCATTCATACATTGTCCCTAAATAAGATGCTGCTTGTTATTAAGGAGCCATTCTTTGACTTTTCTGGTTTTTTTTTCTTCCTTAAGGTTGACGCTCATGGTAACATCCTCCTGACCAACCTAACCAGTGAGATGGGTGGAGCAGACATGATGGGCGCTCTCAACGATCCTCGGGCTACCATGTTCTCTTACGACAGTGCCAGCATACAGTACCGCAAGCCCATGACCAGCCGAGACCTGTACGGACGACCGGCCATTGACAGGCCAATGGGCCACAAGAAGGGTCGCTTGCGGAGGAGGGCCTCGCAGCTCAAAGTCAAGATCCCCGACCTCACGGACGTCAACGCCATAGACAAGTGGTCCCGTGTCGTCTTCCCAATCGCGTTCACCTTCTTCAACCTGGTCTACTGGCTTTACTATGTCCATTAGGGTGGCAGTAGCGAGCCTCTGTGGCAGCATCACTGCTAATGATTTGATAGAAAAGCTACCTAGGTCTTGTACAGCAATGAAATGAAGGAGTGTTCAGTCCATTTGTATACATCCTGTTTTGGAATGAGTAGTACTGGATGTCTTTACAATGTAAATACAATTTAATATATAAAATATATAAATATATATATATATAACAGAGGTATAATTTATTAAAAATCCTATCACTTTTGCTGTACTCATCCATACAAAATAGATAGATAAAAATAATGGAATTTAAGACACCGTAAAGGTATGATATTTCTAAGTTCAAACTTGCCAAAAAGACTTTGGTGATTCCAAAATTACAGGCAATGATCTTTCATTTGTTCTATATCTTTTTCTTACCTTCTGTTATCTCACTTTTTGCATGTGAATGGAACACAAATTTTATTTGCTTAAGGTCAAAAAAACAAGAGAAAAGGAAGCCCAGTGCAAAACAAGTAGGTAATTATAACAGTTTTAACATGATCTTGTGACTGAAGCTCATCCAGCTAATCAACAGAAGATGTTTGGTTGAATTCCATCATAGTAAGGTAGTCCTGATTTGATTTAAGCTCAGCGCACTGACTGAGGTCATTTCTGTGGAGTTGGATATGCATTATGTTGAAATCCTTCTCTGACAGCCATCTGTAAGCTAACAAACATGTCAGATTGCTTTTCGTGACATGGTATTTTTTGACAAATTTCTTTTCCTTTCTGTAAAAAAAAAAGAGCTTTGCATGGCTCTACTGAGCCACCTGTATTATAATCATTATACTGTATGCTTTCGAACAATCATTGCATATAAGGTAAGTACAGGACAGATGTTAATTGGAACTCCACTAATTTCTCAAAATCAAAATGTAGTCAAATTTGTATCTACGATATTCTCACAGCGTCTGTGAGCATGTACAATGTAATTTTCTTTAAAAGAAATCAGGTAAAGAATGACCAATGATGTCACCATGCTTTCAAAATTACATTCAAAATTTCAAGCCCTGATAAAACTTGCTGATAGCATTGAAAAACCTAGTGTTACAGACTATTAGTGAAGATTTTGGTCAGATGAAGTTAAACTGTATCTAACTGTTAGAATTGAACAGAGGTTCATCCACCTTAATGTGTTAAATAATTAAACGGAAAGTATGAGGTCAGTGTTACTCTAATTTATTTTTCAGGGGGTTCCCTTTCAGCTCATTATCAAGGCTTATGTCAGGGTTAGGGATCAGTTGTAAAACCTAAGTTCAAGCTTGCTCCAGCTCCAGTCCTACAGTCAGGCTCAAAATATGTTTTTGAAGACAAACTTGTGGTGGGACAGACAGAGTAGGTACGACCAATGCCAACAGTTATCATCATGCAAAGTGTAATAGATGGCCCAATATCCCTCAGAAATATGTTCATAGACAGTTCCTCACCTTACAAATAATGTTCAGTGCCAACGAAGGAGGTAGTGTCCTTTACAGTTTATAGTAAGGCGACAGTGAGGGTGGAAAGGCAAGGGACATGGATGAGCATGTCGCAAGTCACAAAAGACTAGAGTTTTACACAAAAGACTAGAGTTGGTATTCTGTTACAGACCTGAAATTAACAATTGTCCTTTTTATCAATTCCTGCCACCTTTCATTAGCCTTTATTTGCCTATACCAAGTGTTTTAGTTTCCTAACCATAACCACTCTGTGGTTATGGCACATAAACTAATATTACAGTCTTGCCCAAATCATATCATAGATGCCATGCACAGAAAAACATTGCCATTGGATGTAATCTATAATTTAGCAGCATTCTCCAGCCTGTCCAATGACGTGTTACATAAAGAAAAGGATTAAGCTTTACTACAGGTACAGGAAACTAAAGTATAGCAAAAGAAGATACACAGCTTTTCTTTTTTTTCCCCCCTCTGCTATACGTCTTGCAAAAGAGATCTGATAAAGACTACCTGCTAAAATAAAGGTTATATAACAGCTATTGACAAGAAAGGTAGAAGCATTCTGTAAAGATCCTTATCCCCATGTTGGACAGAAGGGGCTCCTTCTTCCACATAATCTGTGGTAGTCCAAGTTCATGTGTTATGTTTTTATGTGAGGACATTTCTTTCACCTGGGCAACTCCAACATCTACACAAACAGAAAAAAACCTACACATTGCATGTTAGTGATGTGGTCTTCCTCCAAAATCCTCCAGAACAGCTTCTGCAGTTTGTCATGTAGATTCTCTAAGTCTGTAAAGCTCTATTGGAAGGACAAACAGTGCTCTTATGAAACGTATTCCCCCAGTCCCCTTCCAAAAGCTACATTAGGTACTATAGGTTATCATAACATTCAGAAAGTCCTCATGATCTGACTGGAATCATTACATTCTTTGTCCATTCTTTTGTTCTAGTTTGTCCTTGAATATGTTTTTACATTTATTGGCCACAACCACTTACATAAACCGAAGCAGGGCTAAGGCACAGATTGTCTAAAAGGGACGTGCACATATACAATCAATGACCAGAAAGTTTGAAACCACTCACTGTAAGTACAATGTTGGCACTAACAGCCGCCACAACTCCTAGCGTCACGTATCCATGACCCTGTAGTGTGCTGTTCTTTAACGCCAGAGCTCTGCATTACCAAGGTTGATGGTCTGACCTAATGGATGCTGCATTTGTATTCATTTCAAAGTTGTTTGTAGAATGTATTGTATGTCTTAACGAATTGTGGCCAGGTCATTCCATCTAAATGTTTCTTGAGCATTTCCTGTATATTCTTATGATGTTTTCAGATTGGAGGAACTTTTTCATGATTCCATGAACATAACTGTAGGAAACCTTTATTTATTGTGTCCACACTGCCAACTAGGAATGATTACAACTCTTAGAACTGCATTTTGAGGTACTTTATGTAGCTAATATTTCAGAGAAGGTACTCTACCACCCCAAGAGGACCCTTATTAATGTAATTGTCTGCTGATTAGTCCAGACGTAAGTGTATGTTGATTGGTCAAGCACAATGCAGCACTGGCAAGCACCATTTTAAAAAATCTGTTTGCTGTGCAAACAGCAGACACAAATCATAAACAGCTCTTAATAGAAAAAAGAAGAAAACATGGACAAATGGACCAACAAGGAAGTCCAGACTTTATTAAGCATATATGCACAGACGGAAATACATGATTTCAACTTATCAAAGCGATATGTAAGGATCTTTGATAGCATGACGTTGCTACACTAACTGCCAGCCAATAAATGTTACGTCAGTTTTCCTATTGGTGGAACGAATGCAAACACAAAAAAAACCCTTGACAGTACAGAGCTCCCGAATGGGCAATTCTTGTCAGGGGATCCCCGAACTGTTTGGACCGAAAACATCTTTTGACATATGGAAAGCATTCTTTTCTTAAAAGTGTTCATCTTGAAGAATCCATTTTGCATCCATGTAAAGGGCTCATTATATTTTGGATTCTGATATCAAAATGTCAATCCATGGATAGTTAATACCTGCCAAACTAGGACCTGGCCATATGGCCTTAAAATAAAATCTCCGATTTTTTCACACCACACCCGATTTACAATTTTAATTTAAAAAAATTTCCTTTCTTAAAACAAATTACAAAAGACAAAGAAATTACTCAAAACAAGTTTTGCTTTTGATTTTAACAGTAAAAAGGCAAACTGAAATTCCCTTCTGTTAATATAGTAAACTGAATTTCCCTTTTGGGGTTAAAGTGCAAGCTGCAAACTTGTCTTTATCACTGAAGGCTGCCGTAATTTCACAAAACATATTTACCTGAATTCATTTGTATCGTATCTTTAGCAATATGCAGCATGACTGTGTCAGTAACAGCTTTCAGTGTCTACATCACCTGCACAAGTCTATATTAGTTACATTGAGGGTTTAGAGTACAGCAGAACTTCTTCTACAGCTGCCAACAGCCCATCATCACTGTTACAGAATGGGTGAAATCAAAGCAAGGCAGGTGTGCTGAGGCATCAGGCCCCAAAATCACTAAATCTGCCCCTGATAACAGGGAGAGCAGCAGAGAGCAGCTGGATGAGAGGTCTGTCAGTGCGTTGCTCTCTGTCTGCTCTGATGGATCTATCGATCAGCTGTGTGATCAGCCAGGTGTAATGTTTGTTTTTATAAGGCACACTTTTTGGCAGTCTTTTAAAATAGTCAAATTAATCACTTGGACTCAGTTACTTTGGCTCAGATAGGAATGTGTGGCACGAGCTGCGCTCTAGCATCCAAATGTGCACACACACCTGGCACACAGTCTGTATTCAGGCACATTTCATAAAAACAAAACAATAACTATTTTTGTGCATTTTCAGTATTTATTCTCTAACCAGGTGCTGTTGGATGCAGGGGCGTTTTTAGACACTAGTTTTTAGACATTAGGCCCTGTACCCTTTCATCCTCCTCTTGTTTTTTTTTTTTCTTTTCGCATTCCCTGAAGGATAGATGTGCTTCATTTTTCAACATGTGTTTGACACCAGCAGCAGCAAGCCGCTGGGAGGGGGCTCCATAAGGGAGATTCCCAATGTGTTGTTGCAGTGTCTCTAAGGGGGTTTCAAGTCGTGTGAGTTTTGTTGATATGGACCAAATGTCAGCTGTCTCTGGGGGCCCCCTTCCAGTTCAAGGGCCTAGGCAATTGCCTACCTTGCCTACCCCGTTGTGGCGCCTCTGGTTGGATGTTCTGTCAAATTTCCCTTTTTCGTATGTTGGGGCGGACTTGAGCCCCGCTCCTCCATGGGATTATGTGATCAGGGGCTCTAAATCGGGAGAAATTCTGGAGAGATGGGATGCCGGGAGAGGGCAGGGAAAAACGGGGGTGTCCCAAGAAAATCGGGAGGGTTGGCAAGTTTGCATCTACCTCCTAAGGGGGGGATACAGTGTACTTTGCCGTCCTACGCAAACCTCGCTAACGTTTAGGCCTGGCGTTGGGTCTCTAGTCTCGTTAACATTGGAAGGAAACACAGCAGATTTGTAGCGGGTCGCTGTCCCGTCATAAAGGACCCAGCGGGAAAATGCTTCCACTAATGTTGGCTGCTTTTTACCGGCTGTTTGTGGGCTGACGCAGCCTCATGCATCCCAGAGTTAGACACATTGTCCCCCTTGGCTGCTGCCACTGTTTGAGATGTTGAAACAAAGTGGTAACGCTGCTGCCTTTAGTTGCAACAGCCTTTAAATACACTTTGCAGCGGACTGTGGTTTGTCCGAGATCTGACGCCGCAAAACCGAAACCGGTTCCAAATGAATGACCAGACTGTCTTTTTTGGGAGCGTATGGCAGAGGCAAAAATCGTTTTTAAAAATCACCCTGAACCACAAATTCGAATTAATTGATAAAATCGAATTATCGTTCAGCCCTATATCAAACCATTATCACCTCATCCACAAGCATTGTTTTTAGTTATAACCTTGTTTGGCACATGACATCATGGTATTTAAGCCACAAACAGACCCAGTTGGAACCAGGATCCATTAAACTGGGTAACACTTCCCCAGTTATCCACAGTACATCTGGATGGTTCTCAGCCTAACCAGATAAGAAGTCTGTTATGTTTAAAGACGTTTCTACATTCAATGCCATTTTCTAAAAGTTCTTCCTTTCTACAATATTTGCATGTGACAGGTTGTGATTAAGGCTAGGGAAAGATCATGGTTAGAGTTGACAAAAAGGTAATTGTTAATTGCATCAAAGTCACCCTAAACTCTATACCCTAGACCATACTTCCTGCATTGGAACTGCATGCTCAAATTAAGCTTAAATTATGAGGTACAATTTCGTCCAATTTGAACATGATATCTTGGGAGCTGTTCTTAGCCACTTAACACTTTCAGCACATTACCATTGACAGGAGAGGGAGCCCACAGAGATAGACTGAGACACATTGTATGTTTGTTTAATTCCTTGTTCTGGCGAGAGTCAGCTGATACCTCTAGCATTTTTGATGGACCTAAAGGTCCGGACACACCAAACCAACATCAAAGAACTAGGGGTGATAGAAGCTCACTGTTGCGTCACCTTGCCTGTGTCTATTCCAAGAAGTTACACATGAATACACTGCAACAACCACAACAGATGGCCAACCAACATGTACATTCTGCTTTTGCATGAGAGGAAATAACTTTCCATACCAGCAAATGGTGGTCATCTGTAATCTTCATTCAAAAAGGAAAACCAGAAGACTGTCATGGCACTAGTTAGCCAGTTAGCACATTAATAACACAATCCATTTTTGGAGAAACAAAGCATATTTACCAGTGAATTCAGAACAGAAAAACACCAGACGTTTCTGTTCAAGATCTTGATGGCTAATCTTACTTTAAATAATAAGCTCATTTTGATTGCAGTCTATCTTGACTTTAGCCCATAGATGGTTGAATATTATAAATTGGCTGAAAATAGCCAACAAGGGCCGACAAGGGTGTATGGTTTGAGATACATTGCGAAGACAAGGGCGACAGATGTTCACCAGTGGCCCAACATTGACCAATGGCCATCCATTGGCTTGGTGTGTCAGGGCTTGGAGTGTTTGCCTTAGCAAATATTATTATGAGGTTTCTTTGTGTTCTAGTTTTTTCATTGTTTAACTTTACTGAATCTTGTTTAAAGCCCATAAACTATACCGTCTTTGTGATATACAAATTTGGTTGGCTTTCTCTGTCATCTGCTCACTGCTAAGAAATGAGGATTTAGAGTTACTGACTTTGGTGGAGACATTTGCCAATGGTAAGCATAGTTCACCTCTTTTGGCATAGCAAGGCCTCTATTTTCCTGGTCACTGAGTGAGTTTATATGCTTAGCCGCCTTTCACGGCAGCATGATACACTGCTGGGCATCATCAGGTTGCAGTGTCTGCGAACCTTTTGCAGTGTTATGATCACCACCATTTGGCTGGACAGCACCTGGTGTGGCAGTATGTTATGCGTACAGGGAGCATTAGTTCATACGCAGGTGGGCAGCACAGGTCATGGTTGTATGATACGCCGCTGGATGCCGTTATATAAGGAGCTGGAAAGTCCCTGTCAGTCAGGATGGTAGTGGATGGGTCCAACAAACCCTAGACTTTCACATGGAAGCTCGCTGTTCACTTACCGTAAAAATGTAGTGCAAAACCATAATGTTTTTTTTCTAAACCTAACCACCTGCTTTTGTTGTCTAATCCTAAAACCATATGCTTTTGGTAACGAACTGCTTTGGTTGTGGCATCTTGGAATGTCAACAGCAGACACAGGAGGATATCCAGTGGGTAACATGTTGACAAGGAACTTGGATGGGAACTTGTTGGAAGTAACCAAATTCAGTCTTTAGGGAGAAAAAAAAACCTATTCTCAAAAAAAAATGTTAGCAATGGTCTCACTTTTCTTGATAGTATTACTGGTAGAAATGACAATGACCAAAACTACAAAAATAGAAAAGAAGAAGACATAATCAGATACAAAATTTATGTGGTTATGGTTAACCATTATTTCGTCCTCAAAGTTTCCCCAGTTTAGGACAAACTTTTGCAGTTTAGTCATGGCAACTTGAGTGTTAGGACAAAGGTGGATGGCTTGTCTTATCAGGGCTTTCAACAAAAAAAGCAGCAAAACCAGATAGGCTTCTACAGGACACAATAGTAGCAGTGTGCTCTCTCCTCATGGCTGAATATTGTGCCTTTACCAAGAATCTCAATATTTTCACAGGGTTTAACTTCTATCTAGTGAGTAGACTTTAAAACAAATCATCTTGTACTTTTTTTAGATTAAGAAGAACAAGGAGAACCAAAAACAGAAGTGGACTCTTTACGATCTTTTCTGAGGCTCTAAAGTACAGTACCATTATCTAAGCGTAGATTGTAGTAGTAAGACATTCCAGCATTACGATGACAATCTTTTGAATTCAATGCTGAAAAAAAAAAAAAAAAATCTCCTGCGAGGCTGGTCTCCGTGCTGCCAGTGTTGCTGTTTTTAGAGTGGACGGACAGGAGACGAAAAAAGAAAACAATAACAACAACAAAAAAAAAAGAAAACAGCTTGGCTTTCTTCACAACAAAGGACCCGGAGCAGATGGACACATGTTTTCTGTGAACGGATGAGCTAATGGAAGTCCTGAACAGCTAGTTTGCCCACAGGCTGTGGAGGGGGAGGACATGTGCTGGACTCTTATTGTGTAAAATTACTGTACAATTTTTCTCTCATGCTCTATATGTGCTCTCAAGTGGAATGGGGGTGTGGATGTGTTTGCTCGTGTGTCTTTCTGCTTGTTTACAGGCAAACATGAGACACTGTGCAGGGATGGTTGTGTGCATGTGTGTGTGTGTGTGTGCGTGTGTGTGTGTGTGTGTGCGTGTGTGCGCAAGCATATGGATGCGTATGAGAGGGAGAAAACATGACACACGACATACAAATTCTTTGTGTCAACTTATAGAGACTTCAAAGAATAGAGTTTAAATAAAATTGCTGACATCTCTACCAACTATAGTGTATTTATGGTGACGTATCAGAAATTAACATGTTTCACTTGTTTGTTTGTTTTGTTTTTGTTGTTTAATCCGTTAAAACCTGAGCAAATTTGGTTAATTTCTTTCAAAAACACGGAAAAAGGCAATGAGCAACGAGAGAAAAAATGAGCAAAAATTAGTAAAAATTCGTAAAAAGTACAAGAAAATTGCCTGAAAATGAGTTGTTTTTTTTTTAAATAGAGAAAGAAGTAAAGAAAGAAAGAAAAAGAAAGAAACGAGAATGACCTGGCAAAAAATTATACATACATAGCAATAAATGGCATCTTCGCAAAAATTTCCATTTAGAAATCCTAATGACAGAAGTCGGGTCTGTGATATAGCTAGAGGTTGAGTTGTGTGTTATAGTTTAACCCTTTGAAACATGTGCAAATTATCTTGATTTCGTTTAAAAACATGAGAAGAAGGCAATGAACAATGAAAGAGGAACCGAAAGGACCCAAAAATTAGCAAGAAATTAGTACGAGCACAAGAACAAATACCTGAAAATTATTTTTTTAAAGAAAAGAAAACAGACTGTTTTAAAAATAACAATGAAATGATGCATTAAAAAACAAATTTTTTGTAACATAATTTTACATACATAATTATAATAATTTTTTTAAAAAACCACAGTTTTCCCTAGCTTTTTTCTTTTTCCCGACACATTTCCCTAGCTTTTTGATTTTTTTTTTTTTTTTTTTTTTGAAACATGTATTACCAAGTTACCCATTGCCCTTTTCCCTTTTTTGTTTTTGAACAAAATTGCACCACTTTGCTCAGGGTTCAAAGGTTTTAATTCTTGTGAAAGGTGCCTGAAAGCAGCAGAAGTGAAGAGATGTTGCCCCAGGCGTTTAAAGGGTTACTAAACCTCAAAACTGATTCACACGGCGAGGATGGGGGGTCAAGGGGGATAAATGGGGCCCAGATAAAAGATTTTGCCCCGGGCCCACTAAAAGGTTAATCCAGCCATGATAATATGAACCTTGTGCAAATAACATTAAGGTCAGGTCATGTTCTGTCCAGAACAAACAGAGGTTAACCGAATCACACCCATAGTCAATGTGGACTCTTCTGAGATAGAATAAAAAACTAAAAAACTTAATTTTTACTTTGGTCAGTTGCTAATTTGTCCATAAGTATGTTTTTTTCTACTAGATTTTTTTTATGAGATTATAACCAAATGTGCGACAAGCATTGATAGTTGGCTTGTTTGCTGGGCAAGGAGAGCATTCTGAAATTTAGTTTTAATCTGAAAAATTCAAAAGTTAAAAAAACAGACTGAAAGTGGCATGTTTGTCCTTTATTTTGTTTATGTGATATGAAAAAAAAATGCAATATGCACCTGATTTACGTTGTACAGACAATTTTCCAAAGCATGCTGTAGTGTTGTAGATTTTACTGAAATACAACACTCTGCAAAACCTTTAATGAACATTTCTGTAAATTTATTGTGGACTTCCTGTGAATTTGGATATTTAACTTTAATTTTAAGTTTTTTTTGTTAGGCAGACACTGCTGCCATTCATTTGGATGTTGTTTTGTTTTTCTTCTGTTCAGCTGTTTTTCACTTTATTAAAGGGTCTTTGATTGTAAGAATTTAGGATAGTCTAAGAAATAACAGTGTTTCTCTACAAAACCTTTAATGAATTATTTTTATTTTATTTCATTTTATTAAATGTATTGTATTTGCACTTTAATTTAATGAGGATATTTTGCTTTAATTTTTATTTATATTTATTTTTACAGCATATAGTGAAATCAACGTATAGATACTTGAAATATCCTTGAGAAATGTGTCTGCAAAATGTAAGACAGTGATCCCTTTTATACTTTAAATGATGGTTACAAAAGAGGTTGTAAAAACAAAAGGCAAGTTATCATAGCTGAATGAAAAAAATCCAAGTGTCATGCAAAACATATCCACACTTTTTATTTTACTATGTGTGTAGCAGAGTATATTTAATCATAATGACACAATGGGCCTCATGCAGCAATTTTCTCCTAAAATTATCTTTTTTTTCTCTTAATTTTCTGGTAAGAGAGAATATAGGAGAAGTCAACTCCAGGTGCACCAAATGTACTCAGTTATCCAAATGTGCTCTAAGGAGGTGAGCTCAATAATCATCAGTCACCTGTGCTGACAGGTGACTGAGGACTAAACACTATTTAAGGGCAGGTTTAGTGCAAAGACTCTGACACATGAACAAGACTGAAGACATGACACCAAACAAAGGCTGAAAGAAAAAAACTTCTGCAGTAGTGAAACTGAAGTACTGTTGAATAAACTTAAAGTAAATGTGGTAAATTCATGGTAAGGACTGATGTTACAGGAAAATCTAAAAAAAAAAAAACAAAGCAACAAACACAGCAAGAACAAATTGTGGATACAAAGACAAATAAGAGGAAACTTGTTTGTCTATCATTTCATGCATGAGGCCCCAAATCTCATAAATTCAATAAAAGAACTGTGGAGCTATGTCATTTATTTTGTTTAGGCTATCTGATTTTTTTTTTTTTATGTAAAATGCAGCTTATTTCCCTAATGTCTAACTACAGACTGTTTTCTAAAGCACTCTGCAAAACCTTTCATAGTCATTTCTATAAATTTAGTGGTTTTGCACTTTATTTGAATTACGATTTTTAACTTAATTTTTTAGCATCTGCTGTAAATCAACATTGTTTTCTTGAAAAACCTTTAATCATATTTTTTGGGATACATTTTTTAAGCATTCTTTTGAATTAGAATATTTTACGTCAATTTTGCAGTATTTTTTGGACAGCCAGTGCTGCTAATCTTTTGACCATTTTTTTAACTATTGAAGATGCTTTATCATAATTATTTATGAAAAAAATGATAAAATAACAGTTCTTCTCAGCAAAACCTTAGTTGATATTTCTTTTTTTAAATTTATTTTATGTTTTTACTTTATTTAAATTTGGATGCTTATCTTTAATTTCATTTGTTTGTTTGACAGTTGTTTTTTTTTGTTTTTTTTTTACTTTAGCTAAGGTTTTTGATTGTAATAATTTAGGGAAAAAACATATAAACAATAATGTTTCTCTGCAAAAGCTTTAATTATTTTTTGGCACATTTGAAAAAATTTACTTTACTGAAAGATTTTTATCGTAATAGTTAAGGAAAACTTGATAATTGATTTCTCAGCAAAAATTTGAAAGACAATTTCTGTAATTTGTTTTTGTTTGTTTTTGACTTAATTTGAATCAGTGTGTTTAACTATAATTTTACAGTGTTTGTTTGGCAGCCATTTGACAGTTTTTCACCTTAATGTTTTGATCTTGATAATTTAGTTAAAATCTCTGCAAAATGTTAAATGATGTTTTGCACTTAGTTTGCATGATGATATTTTGATTTAATCTTGAATTTTTATTCATCTATGTATTTTACAATGAATGGTGAAATCAACTTACAGACTCTAATAGCATAGACATGATTGACAATAATCCCTTTTCCACATTTTCTGGCTTCCACTGACCATAAACAAGTCCTCGTAACTGTGTGATAAAAGGTCATGTGTCCTGAAAACTCCATATTCATACTTTTCATCATGTGTGCAGTGAAGTATAGTTTATCCTGATGACACAATGTGCCGTCACCAGCCATCTAAAATTCATGTACCTGTAGTTTTGACTGACTAGAGTTCATGTGGTTGAAGCATGACATGCTTGTTGGAGATGATCTGTCTGAGAGGAGAAAAGCTGAAGTCTAACAGCTTTGACTCATCGCAGCACTGACTCAGCCTCTGTTCTTTCCAGCTGCACATGTGAAGGGCCGCTGTCTTCACAGAGAGACTGAGGGTCTGGGGTGAAAGCGTGGTGGCTGGAGGAGAATGCTATTAGTCCAGTTAGCATGTCTGCGGCTAACAGCAGCCGCGCTCATTCTCAGGATTAACGTGAAGCTCTGGAGTGAAGACGAATGCCATTAGCACATTTAGCATGGCTGTGTCTGCCGGCATTTGAGCCCATTCTCATTATTAATCAGACAGCGGGCTGTCTAATCGAGTGGAAGGCCACAGCCTGGACACAAACGTCACCTCTGCTTACTCAGAGCACGCTGTGACCTCTCTGCCTGCTCTGACCTTTAATTATTTTACTTCTCATTCACTTCTCCTTTTATCCCGAGTAAACGTTGCTCCTGTACCACGCATACCAGTGAGAAGCTTTCCTTAAAGGATAGGTTTGCATTTTTTTTAAGTCTCTCTGAAAAAATGCTAACATGCAGATATGACTGCTGAAAAACATTTTTCAATAGAAACACTTTTTTGGCTTTTCTAAGTCACATGATTCTATGGCTATGTGCTTGTCGGCAGGAACTGGCTCCCTCATGACACTGTAGGAGCTACAAAAGCTGTTATTGCATCACATAACTCTTCAAAAGTTGAGCGATCATCCGAAAGTTTTGAATCCACAATTCCTCTCTGAAATTGTGGACTATCACCTCCCAGCTCCATAACACGCCTACATGGCCTTGGATTGGAAATAGTGTTGGCTCGTGTGGTGGCTGCAATAGAAATAAAGCTGCTAATGTTTTGAACATCCATCACTATGCTTCTTAAAGTCACAGAACATTACTCAGTGGAAACACAGTCATCTCGCAGTTGTGTTTTATTGACATTTCACTCAAGTTTTGCGCAAATCTGTGATGGAAATGGAGTCTCAAAAAGTTCACAAAAACAATCCATTGTTGCTCACAAGAATGTCTGTACACAGAGATAGCCTACAACAAACTGGTCAGTATCTTTCAGTAGTAGTTTATCTAAATGTTAACCTAGTAACGTTTATTCAACTTCCTGGTACGTACAAGTGCCACATGGAGATTTAGCACTAGTTAGCACACATTTGCAATGATTCATGAGTAGCAGCTATCCTACCATGCATGTTGTGTACTGTATATTATTTTTTATTGTTTTGTTTTTGTTTTGTTTTAATGAACAGGCCTATTTAACTTTGCAAATAGCATCTTGGATTCATTTGTTTTCATATTTTCATCTTGGGAGAAGGGGAAAAAAAACGTTGAAATATCGAACACTATTTTGGTGCCCAAAAAAATATTTGCAATTCAAACTAACAAACTGTCAGTTGCACATAAAATTGCCATGGTGAACCTGTATGTTAGAGGCCCCTGAGGGCCCAGCCTCGCTGCCAGTGCTTTCTGGTGGACAAACATTATATGTAAATTGAGACAGTGTTTCCAAATGACCTCAACACAACTTGAGCATGTTTATATTGATATGTCTTGTTACTTATCAGCCTAAATATATATATATACAACTGTTAAAAAATATCTGTGTTAAGATAATATCAGCTGATGATTAGAAAAAATGACCAAAAAATAAGCAAAAACAAAGAAAAATAAAAAATGACACACATAAAAAAAAGACATTTAAGTCCTAAATATATATATTTTTTTTCTGTAGCTATCTCAACTACCATTTTATTCTCATTGTTTTCTTTTTTTTAGTATTTAGTTATATTATCAATATAATTTTATGTTATTACATTCACATTTTCCTTTTTTTGCAATTCATGCAAGACATTTCTTGCTAAATTGCTCAGTATCTTTTCAACTTATTTTCTCAGGTTTCAGAGTTAAAGGTTTTAGAGTTTCAGGTTAAATCAAATGTTCTTAGTACTTTTCTTTCCTCTAAAATAAACACAGCATACGATGAAAAATTTAAAGATAAGTTTTAGTTTTTTAAATTCTGACTCAATGTTGCAGGACTTTCATAGTGAAAAAAAATTCATTATAATTTTATCATTATAAAACAGTTCTTGGACACGTCCTCTACTTTGCATTCTGGGTTTGATGGTAGTATTTTTTAATTTCTAACTGAGGTCTCAGGATGGTGATGTTGGTCAGTCTGTGTGGTGGTGTCCTCTGCCCAAGACTTCAGTCCATGGGAAGATGTCTCAACAGGAATGTCCTTCACAGGCTGCAGCTCCATCATCACACTGCTGTGTGTGTCATGTGTCCTCCTCAGCGGCTGTGTGTGTGTGTGTGTCATGTGCGCTGCCTCTCACTGTGAGAGCCACTGTGATAAAACTTTGCCAACTTTTTCAGGTTCATGTAGTTCTTATAAAAGTTACTGACCTCCTGTTCGAAACAGGTCAGACATTATTCTGTTGCATAACTCATCCAAACATTCATGTGTTACTGCTCTGCTGTATTGATGCTGAAACTGACTTCAGATCTGCTCTCTGTGAAAATCCACCAATCATAAAGCAGAAAACAAAGGCTGCATCACTACTATCCACACATGGAATCATCAGTGCTGCCGGACAACAACTACCTGCCCAATCTGGCAACACTGAACATTTTAAAGGCAAATTTAATAGAACTTTATTTAACGATTGACTACTTATTTACACATTTTAGTCCATTTCAGAGTTTTACTACTTCCTATATCATTTTATTTTTAATATTTGTTTATTTATTTACTTTGTGCTGTTATCCTGTTATCCTATCCATTTAACTCTTATTTACAGTTTGAGTATTTCACTTATTTAGGCTATTTGCATTTCTTATTTATTTCATTTTTTCTATCTGTCTTTTTAAGGCTGCGTAACTACTATCCACATAGTAAGACCTTCCTATTTAGTTTGGCTTTTTTTTTAAAAATTTTATTTATCTATTGACTATTTACTTATATATTTTTAGACTGTTTCACACTTTCACTACTTCATATCATTTTATTCTTTTTTACATATTTATTTTTCTACTTTGTGCTGTTATCCTTTCCTGTACCTCATACTTACAGTTTGATTATTTTTCTTACTTTTTTTTAATTAATATTATCATTTTATGTATTTATTTATTTATTTTTACCTTTTGTTTTATAGGTTTTATCTTGCCTCTGACGTTTCCTCAGTTCCTGGTTTTAACAAGAACTGTTTTTATTTTTTTAATTTATTTTTATTCACATGCTTGTGTGTATGAAAAGTGCAACACAAATGAAGTCAGATATATGGATGGGTAGATAGATATGTAACTGTGTTTCTCTGATTTGTAAAAATTACTGCTAAAAAAAAAACGAAATAAAATTTAACAGAATCAAAAGGCAAAGGAATGTTTACTTTGACATGTTAATGATACCACACAGTACATTGCAAAAACAAAGTGTTATGCTGCTCAAAAACAAACATTTTTAAGTCTAAAAAAAACTGTCACATTATGTCTCCAAAACACTAAATCATGGCAGGAAATCTTTGACACTTTTCCATGACAAAACATTCAGTGGACATCATGTAGTTGTGGGCTTCGATGGGGTCAATCGTCCACAATCTGTCCATCATTTCAACTGCAGCACCACCTGCAATACACAAACACACAGAAATCATTTACTGAAATTATGTGCAGATATTTACAACTCCCATAAAATCACTGAAACAAACAAGGTGTCAATTCAATTACTTGCAGATGGTTTTTGATTTCTTGATTTGATTTATTTCAAACATGTAAAAAGAGAAAGTAGAAAAATTATTATGCAAACAAACATAGAAAAAAAGATAGAAAAAGAAAATGAAAAGCATAAAGCAAAATAAATGCTCAAACACATGATGACTTGGTTTACATATTCAAAAAGGAGCGAGAAGTACAAACTTATTAAATCCCACCCTTCTCCATCTGAATTTTAATTAATCAGCTTCCTTATTAATTTAAACCCATACTCTAATTAAATGTATATATGCATACACCTACATACCCTAAATCAGATATCTACAACTTTGCATTATTATTTACAAAAAAAGAGGAGATAACTAAAATTAAATTAAATTAATTATTAATTAAATTAAAGTAAATTAAATAACAATTTCAATAAATAGTAACCCCTGTTAAACACCTGCTGATTGTCAAACCCCCTCTCCATCCCTGTACCTCGTGAAAATCATATTTTTAATACATTTTTTTAAACTAGCCTCCATTCCTACTAATGACAGCAAATCACACCAAATTTCTATGACAGCTGGACACATAACAGCTTTTATTAGCTTGCCATAAAGCAATAATAATAAAATTACAAATAATAATTAAAAAAAATCATACTGCCACGGTTCTGGGATTTCATTTTGAGTTGAGTGTTTTTGTTTTTTACAGAGTTGTGTGTGTTAGAGTGAGATGTAGTTGGTGCATCCTGACAGTCCTGACAGCTTTCTGCTGTAACAATGTCACCACCCAGTGTTCAGCAGATGGAAGTGTTTTTTCTATTACGTCCTTAAAAATATCAACTACCTCATTTAATCATATTCGTCCTTGTGCCTTAGGTTAACTCTTTGAAACCCGGGTAAATGGGCTTGATTTCTTTCAAACACATGGCCAGAAGGCAATTAGCGACTTAAGACGACATAACCAAGAAATAAGCAAGACTTTTTTTTTTTTAAAGTACAAGGCAATTACATGAAAATTAACCACAAAACCCAAACAAATAACAAAAATTAATTGGAAAGTAAAAAAATATATATAATAAAAATAAAATAAAATAATAATAAAAAAGGAAATTACCTGAAAAAAATAAAATATAATATCTCTGTAAAATTATTTTAATATATAATTATAGATAATTACAAGTATAGTTATAAAATTAAATTTTCTAAATCTACGATTTTCTTGCAATTCAGAGGAAATTTCTGGCCCAGTTCCTCATTGCCTTTTTTCTCATGTTTCTGAATGAAATCAACCAATTTGCTATCCAAATGCAGCAAAAAAAATGTGATGTTGATCCAGGTGTCAAATGGTTAACGTAGAGGTATGTTTTTGCATTTTTTTATTATAAATTTTGTATTTAAAATAAAATGCTGAACATTTTATATATAAAATGTCAGTAATTTTTAATGGCACCAAGGTGTGGAACTCACAATTTTATATGATAAGTTATGTTATGTTGTATATATTATGTTGTGTGTGCACCTTATTAGCAGCCTCTAGTGAACTGATGAGTGTGTTTAACTCCTCTCTGTTCATCTCCATGGTGACGGTGCGGAGCGCCGTGTTCTCCCTCACGTCCAGACTGAGACTGAGCAGAGGAGTGTGGAGGGACGAGATCTTATCACTGGACAGAGCTAACTGCGGACAGGGGACAGGAGACAGAGACAGCAGAAAGAAGAAGTGAAATTTATATAGAGCAGCACTGAAGACAACAAACTCTGACCGTACCGTCCTGTGTGAGCCGTGCTCTCCTGTGCACGCTCAGATGCACAGAGCAGAGTGATGGTAAGCCAGTGGGGACATAAGTAATAGTCATTGCTGTTACATTCATGTTCTGAATGTCGCATATTGAACTTCAGCATTGTGAGATCGGAGGTCTGAGCTCTCAGAGTAGCTGTAATATTAAATATTTATTTATTTAAAATGCCCAGTGTCTCTAAATGAATGTTGCATTAATTAATTTACAATAATTTGAATAATTACGATTCAAAATCCCAAAGTTTTTGGTGACTCATGGACCTCAAAACTACTGATGTCTTCAGGTCAAAAGAAACTTCCTTCCAGCAGACATTATTGATAAAAAACAATAATAAGAAATAATTACTTAAAAAAAAAAAAGAAACTTCCAACGAGTAAGGAAGCAAATGAGTGACACAAATATTTGAATGTTAATAACAGCCACCGAATACTCAGCATTGCAGTTTAAACACCACTGAATACATTGCACTGAACTATTTTACTTTGAAAACCATGTATTTTAATTTATTTGTTACAAATTCATCTTTTTAAAATTTTAATGTAAAATTTCTTGATTTGCAATTTCCAACGCTAAATTTGAATTTTCTTTTCAATTTTCACAAATCCTCATCCAAAAATTCAATATTTATAATTACCAAAAAAAAAACCCAAAAAAACAAGCTGCTCAAATTTGATTGGTCAAATTCAGACCTAAAATTTTAAGTTGAAAAAAAAAAAAATCAAACAGAACATCGATCAAATTTGATTGGGTTGAGTGCCTGTCTTGTCCTGGAGAGCCTGGATGTTGCTATTTGAAAATGTTGAATTTTTAGATCTGAATTTAACCAATTGAATTTGAGAAAACATAATCTCTTTTTGTTTGTTTTGTTTTCTCTTTTGTTCTCTTTTTTTTATAAACTTGAATTGTTGGATCAGAATTTGTGTGCATGGGTGGAAAAGCACAAATTTTATGCTTTAATTGCAAAGCCATGAATTCTGACAAGTAAATTTAGACACATGGTTCTCAAATTAAAATATTTCAACGCTATGAATTCAGTGAATGTTAAATTCAAATCCTGATGTTTCATATTTGATTTCATTAAAAAGAACTTCTTTGGATTCATAAGTCAGGCTCTTTTTTCCTGTCATTCTTCTGTGCCTCATTCCATCAGTATATCGTTATTTGAGTTTGCTTTGTACTTCTGATTGTATTTGGTCATTTGGATCAAGTTTAAAAAAGAAGAAAAGCTAATCCAGTTGTGATAGTAACATTTGAAATGCATTAGAAATATTTGGTAAAGCCAGTGACAAATAAAGCATGAAGCCACCTTCAGTTGCCAGTCAAAGTCCTGCAGCGTGGCAGAGGAGATGGAGTTGGTTCTGTCCAGCAGAGCGTCGCGGATCTCCTCCCGTCTGGCTCTAAGCACACTCAGCACCGCCTCAGCGTGGCTGCTGCCCACATCTGCCAGCCCGGCCAGCACCTGCACACAGCCAGCAGGAGCAGAGCTCAGAATGTGACATGTGACCCCGCTCGCTGCTGCTCAACACCCCACAGCCAGCTGCTGTACAGCTGCTGCTGAGAGACACACGCAGTGCTCCATTCACACAGCCTGTGTGCTGAGTCAGCAGAAATTATACAGATGAACAGGACAAAACACTGCATTTGTATTCTCTTCTTTGTATTAGTTCTTCTGTTTCACGTAAGCATCCTTTAGTATTTTGTATTCTTTATTTTGTACTTGTTTTCCATTAGCATTTCATGTACAGCATCTTAGAATAGTGCTATATAAGATCCTATAGATCAGTGTAATTATTATCATTATAATTATTAACTATTATTGTTTAAATTGTAAAGTCAGTCTGGGAACATCATGTATTAACTGTGTTAGTAATCTCCTACATACACATCATAAAACAGTCCATCCTGTGGTGTTGCTCTCTCACCTGTTCATCTGAGCTGTTGTTTCCAACCGTCAGGCGGAACAGGCCGGTCAGGGAGCTGAGCAGCTCCAGCCACTCCTCCAAGCTCCAGGTGGTGCCGTAGTCCGCCCTGCGAGGAGGCTCCCGCCCGCACAGTCCATCCACCACCCTGTGACAAAGCTACACACCACGCAATACTGTCAGCACCCCAGCTTGGTGTTTTGATGTTTTATTTGAATTATTATATTTTAAAAAATGATATATTGATTGTTGGGCTATGAAACAGGCTGCCATCTGCCAATTCGAAAAATATGTTTATCTCAGGACGGAAGGATCGTGGAGAGATGATCCTGAGTCTCTGGGACCTTTGGTGAGGGTGTTTTAGGCAAAAAAAGTCTTCCCTTTATAAACAAATGGGCTCGTAGGGTGAGCGAATTTACCAGAGTGTTACATCCAAAAATGTTCCTAACACTAACCATAAAGCACTTACATTTATTTATTTAAGATTCAAGATTCAAATAAACTTATTGTCTATCACATAGTGGCAGATAATTGCCTTCGGTAAGACAGCTCCAACAACATGACAAAGCATTCACATCCATGAGACTCACATAAAATCACAAGAAGTCCCACAACAGTTCTTTAAAACCATAAAAAAAGAGTACAGCTACAGGTAAAAAGCAATGACTATCTTGCTTTGTTTAAAAAGTATGTTGCGTTGGGAAAAAAAGAGTTCTTGTATGTTTTCCTTTTGGCCAGAATTACTCTGAAACGCTTGCCTGAAGGGAGTAACTGAAACAAGTGGTGAGGGGGGTATGAAGGGTCCTGAGCGATGCAGTCTGCTTCCCTTTCACCTGTTTACCTTTTTATTTCCCTACGTATTTATTCTTCTACAAACTTTCATTTTTATTATTACTTTTTTATTTTGTTTTTACATACAGTCATAAAAGGTCGACCAAATTGTATCCAGCCACAGAGAGCACCAGGACCATCAAGTATTGGATCATCATTGTTACTGTAGATTCCTGCTACCCCATCTGCGTCTTTGCTCTCTGGTGCTCGACTTTCTAACCAAAAACTACTCAACGTTTTATCTTCCTTTTACTGTTCTGTTTTTACCAACCATTTCACCATTAACTATATTACATCTTTTGTTACTTTTACATCTTTAAATCTTTTTTTAATTTTATATTTAAGCTCTTTTTTTTCTTTATAACCATTTACTATTTTATCCTGGTTTTTAATAAGCTTTGTAACCATAGAAACCCCTACTTGAAAGGAAATTTTAACCAAAACTGGTTCTTTTAGGAACTTTTTAACAGTAAATACATTTCTGTAACCATTGTGCCCCTCAAAGTATTCCATAGAATACTGTGTTTTAACCCTAAACTAAGCCTTTTTGACATACTTTTGAATGAGAGTCTATGGGAGCTGTACCAAGGGAAGACACTATGGGCGCACTTGGCACGCATCTAAAGTTTAGGGAGAGAATCACACGTCAAATTTGGTGGCTTTACCATCAACATTTGAGGAGCTAGAGAGGATCACCATGTGATGATCATGGCTTTGACTATGACTTGAAACTGACTAGGTATATCCCAGCCTGCAATGAGCGAGAAGCAGGGTGCATCACTGAGCGGGTTCATACAGGGCACCACAAATGAATCAATGACTGAATATATAATATATCATGACATGACAGCTCCCTAAAAGTAAGCCATAACATCTGGATCGCCCCCTGTTGGCCGTCTGCAGTAAAGGTCATTAACCCCGCCCCCTCCATGTTAGTGGATAGGACATGTGACAAATTATAAAACTCAAATTATACATCGAATTAATTTTTCCTGAGGATGGTTCCTGTCATTTTAGCTAGTTCATTTCATCCTTATGTTTGTTAAAGTGTTTCTTTTTCTGATGAGTTTGGTTTGAATTAGTTATTTAATGCTTTAAACAGAATGGGTTCAACATCATGATTGACAGCTATTTGTGCCAATTGATGTGCTCCTAATAAATGGCGCTGCTCGCGATTAATTAGATTTAAAATCGTTTTGTGAAACTAAATGAAAAAGAATACAGAAACAGATTTCCTTACATGTCACGCTAAGTGGTATTTTTATTCAGTTTTTCATATATTATATCTATAATATCAATTAAAATGTATTACTTGATATTGCTCAGACACTGAGCGCTGTAGTTATGTTGCTGGCATATTCCGGACTCCTTAGATTTGATTACAACTTTACAATAAATAATCGATTAAACTCTCACATGTAGTTGGAGGCTGTTGTTTAATCTGAGCTGTACCAGTACTCATACTGGAATTGTATTTCAGACCAGTATCTGGTTAGGAGTCCGTCTTGATGTCATAAGCCATCATTTTCTGTGCCGCCTTGGTAAGTAATAGAAAACAAATGACTGAAGATGGTATTTTCTACGATTTAGTGCTGCTGAATATTAAACTATATCCAGCCTGTGCTCCACCGTAAGACGGAAACATTGAGTGGCGCTTCAGTAAAAAGTGCAGAACGTTAAGTGAATACGAGCTGCCACCGCCAGCTAGTTCATTTCACATTTAGAAAAAAAAATTAGTATCATTATCCATGAATTCAACGCTCGGTACTTACTTTTAGACAATCTGAGGCAGGCAGCCTGTTCAGTAACACCACCATGTTTTCATTTGGTTCCGCCTGCTGATCAGCTGATGTGGGTCACGTGGTAGAAAGAGCGGCGTTCAGGTACCTTGGAAAACCGAGCTTCATCCTCCCCAATGTCTTTTTTTACTTAGTATGCAATTAAAAATAAATGAAAATGTTCTGCTGTATACATGATTCGGTAAAAACACTAGTATTTAGCCACGAAACGACTGTTACAACTGTCCCCGCGGTAATTTTTTATGAATAATTACGCGGAAGTTGGCTCGCCGACCAAACGGCATTTCAAAATTTATCAATTAAGTGTGACCTTCATCGCTGGCGAGTGTGCAACAGGCACAGTTAACCTCAAGTAAATGTCTAAAATGTTAATTTACATAGTGGATACGACGAATCACTTATATGCCGAATATAACACAGAGACCCAATAACTGCTTTTTTGTATTATTTTACAAACAAATGTGCACACGCTTTTGGTACGGAAGACATTTTCTTTAATTTAACAGTTTGTCAGTGGGATTCAGTTTGACGCTGTTTCATGGGGAAGTGAAACTTCTCGCAGCCGGGCGCTCGAGACTAGTATTTCACATCCTGCTTTGTGCTGCAGCAGGGTGTTTGTTTGTGGAGTCTCGGTTCGTCTCACGGTGATAAACAGCGATGTGACCGAAATGACACCGTGGCTGTTGTCTCTTCGGTGAAAGACAGGCAGCATATGGACATAAACAGCGAGGTAAGTGTTGTCTGTCTGTGTTTCTGCTCCCTTCCAGGCAGAGAGGGGGGTACTGTCCATTCATTACAGTAATGGACAACAGCTTGAGGCATATTGTTGCATCTACGGACCATTGTATGTTGAGTTGATACATGAGGCCGTGTAAGTCATGTTGCACCATAAAACTCCGCGTGATAAACACAACGATGTCACAGCTGCTGGACATTGACCTTAGGTTAGGCTATATTTTGTTAGCTTCGCGTATTGACATGGCAATAAATGGCTTCTTTAGGGACTTTTCCAGTTAGAAATCGTAGTGAGATAAGTTGAGTAAACAGGCGTGGTGTTCAAGGCTCCAGCGCGGTCTGTATCGTGGCTAGAAGTTAAGTTTTGTGTTATAGTTTAGCCATTTGAAACCTGTTTAACTTATCTCGGTTTCTTTTAAAAACACGAGAGGAAGCCAGTGAACAATGAAAGAAGAAGTGACCAAAAAAATAGCGAGAAATTAGTACGACTACAATAAAAGTACAAGAACAATACCTGAAAACTAGTAAATAAATAAAAGAAATTAAAGAGAATTGTAAAAAAAAAAAAAAGAAAAAAAAGAAGTTGTTTTAATATATAAAATAAAACAAAACAAGGAAATGACATGGAAAAAGTTCTGAAAAATGTGTAATACATTTGTTACATAATTTTAAATATGTAATTATAATGATTAAAAAATATGTGTTTTTTTTCTCGCTCTTTTCTTTTTGATGTCCCTCCAGGTTCCAAAGGGTTAACTGAAGTGAGCGTAGATTGCGTAAAATTATGCATCCAGTTTGTGCTGTTATGGTTTGTAGACAAATCATAAAGGAACTGTAAATTATGTGCTGTATTCCGGTAATTGGTAAACATAAAGCCTGCATTCACTGGGAAGAGACAAAGTCCACTGGCTAAGAGGTCACTGATGTTGGGGGACCTGGCAAGACCATGTGTCACATGTAGGCAAAGTCCTGCTGGTCAGCACAACAACTTGGTATCTGCACCACATTCCCTTGTGTTGACAGTTTGGTTTTGTCCCCATGCACAAAGCCGCCACAATAAGAAATGGTGGAAATGCGTGGTTGGCCTTCACATAACCCTGAAGTACAGCTTTGGGATGAACACTAAAGCTCACTGTGAACTTGAACTGATCAACCCGACATCATTGTAGGACCTTACCGATGCTCTAAATATGGCTGAATGGGAGCAGTTGCAGAGCCAGAAGTTGTTAACATTTGGGGTGCAGAGGTGATGATGCAGCAGGCGCTACAAGAGGTGTTATTGCATCACATAACTCCACAAAAGTTGTGGCATTAAAGACATTAACTTACTCACCAATGACTAGAGACTTCACTTGGACTTGAGTCTTTTGACTTGAAAATACCTTCCCCCAAGTCAATCTGAAAAGTGAAAGTTATAGACATTTTGCGGGGTAATCTTCTGGATGTATTGAGGTGTTACTTTTTGTCCGAGACGCAGGCAACATGAGCAAACTCTACCGTCAGCCTTTGTCGCCGCTGGTTCATTGATGCCAGTTTTGTGTGCCTGGGCCTTTAGGGGGGGACACAGTTTGATGCAGTCTCCTTTTAGTGTTTTAAATGTAAGATGCTGAGAGTAAAAGTATTTAAAGGGGCCCCAAAATGATTAAGCCAGTGTCTTATCACACTTTCAGAGCTGTCCTTCAGAAGTGCTAACCACAGTGTGTAGTTAACACCTTCTTTGTTATGTTGTGTTGAGGGTTTATTAGGAAATATTACTCACAGTAAAAAAGAATGCCATGCATAGTGCAGGCCGGGGGTTTTTAAAGTTCACTTTCCCAGATTTGGTCACTTAAAGCTGGGTAACTAGGAGAAAGTTATTGAATTTACATCCTGACTCTGACATGTTTTTAGGCTTCAAAGACGAAATATTTAAACCGGTCCGTGCAGTACATGTGATAGAAACTGTACAAATATCTTCTTTTGATCTTGTCTGGAGATAAATCTGAGAATCACATTCCTCTGTGGAGGTTTTGCAAATAGTTGACAAGAAGCCATCAGCATCAGAGACCAAGCAGCAAAACTCTTATATTCATGCTCTTTGCCTGTATCCTGTATTTACTGTGATATCATGGTAGAGCACAATACATGTGCTGTAGCTGTGCTGTTATCTTCCATCAGTGTAAGTCATTATCTCACCCATGTGCTAAGATTAACAGGTTAGGCATGTCATGGATCTCTGAGAGAGTGGGGGGTTTCTGGCTTTACATTGAGAAAGACTTGACCATTTAGAATACTGAACAACAGTTTTGTTTTTACTTGATGTTTATATGTTGTATGACAGTTTCTGACAATGTTGTTAATTGCTCTATGGATTCTTGTGATACCAAATCATATTTTGCATCATTATGGGTTATAAGCCCAGACTTTAAATTCAACCATATCACCAGAAATGATTTTGGCATTGTACAGATATGCTTGAAATACAGTGATGTCTCGGTAAAAAAACAACAACCACAAAAAATACTTTTTGTGGGACTATCACAGCTAGAAATGCAATGATGTCTTAGTACAAAGCAACTGCTTTTTTGTGTGTGACTATCCCCTTCTCGGTAAAAAGCAACCACTTTTTGTGAGATTATCATCATTGGAAATGCAGAGGTGTCTCTGTAAAAAACAACTGTTTTTTTTGTAGGACTATTGCCGCTGGAAACCTAGCAATGTTTTGGTAAAAAACAACCAATTTTTGTTGGACCATGACCTCAGAAATACGCACATGTCTAGGTAAAAAACAATTGCTTTTTGTGGGACTACTACAGCTGGAAAGGCAATGATGTCTTGGTAAAAAATAACTGCTCTTTTTGGACTGTAACCACTGGAAATGCGGCAAAATCTCAGTAAAAAGCAACCACTTTTTGTGGGACTATTGCTCAAAATGCAGTTATGTCTCATTTTAAAAAACAATTGCTTTTTGTGGGACTATTGCTGGAAATGCAGTAATGTTTCGTAAAAAAACAACTGCTTTTGATGGGACTGTTACTGCTGGAAAACCAGTACCAGGTTGCGACAAAACACCCATGTTTAGCCGCTGAAAATACAGCAATGTTTTTCTAAAAAAAACAGATGATTTTGTTGTTTGTTGATCTCCAACAGTGGTCTGCATGTAGGCAAGCATTTTTCTAGGTGTCATGTCAGCCACCATCTCCCAATGACAAAGTCAGCTCATTTACCATGTCAGTTTAGAAATGTTGATATGATGAAATGTATAAATGTAATGTACTTGTAACCCCATGCCTGTATTCAGTTGCACTATCTGTCCTGTCTTCACATCATTAGTTCCCTAACTGTCCCTCTGTTTCCTCTTTAAAAGCCCTTGACTCTTTCTTTACTCTTTACATCTTTCTGCACATATAGTTGTAAAAGTAACTTTATTTCCTCACTGCATCACTTTCATTGTCATACCTCAATGGAAATGATGCACACCTACACAGGTGTTTTCAGTGACTGAGTAGGCTTACATTTAGGCTGGATGGAGCTGCACTGGAAATCATGTAATGTCACCAAACCCGATGTGCTCTTAAGGGTGATAAAGGTTCAAGCTGTCCCTGCCGAACAGGTACAGCAGAACCAACAGAAGAGTAAGGAAGATGTTAATAAAGCACACCTTTTACATGCTGTTCTAAGAGGAGGCTAATCAGGAAGGTAAAAAAATGTGTGGGGATTACTGGTGTGCAGGATCTTTCGAAGCACCCTTAATACACTAAATTGATTATAATTTGCCCTTTAGGACTTTGCACTACTGGAGGTTTTTGTCAATCATAACATGAGCATCCTGTACACCCTACATTTGGGTCATTGGGTCATGCATTTAGTTATGCACATTCAGTATTGCTGTCATCCCAGACAGATGTAAAAAAAAAAATTAAGCTTTCAACATAGAAAAATGAATAACCACTGCCTGAAAGTTTAGATAATGGAGTTAATAATAGGATAACAAATTATTTTGTTGTTCTGTATTTGCAGGATGAAGACATTGTGAAAGTCCAGTGTGGAGCACAGAGGAGCTGGAGGCCACAGAGGAGGGGCCCCAGCCACTGTCACAGCGCAGCTAGAGCCTCTGCTACGTAGATGGAGCGGCTCCACTGGGTGCAGCATCGCTGTCGGCAGCTGCTGGCGGGAAACTCCGGGAGAGGCTGGTACTCCGCCCCCGATGGCCTGCCCAACAAAGCCTCCCTTGACACCCACAACTCTCCACAGAGAGCCAGTGGGAAGCGGAGAACTGTGTTTGCCCGCCATGGGCCCCACCAACAGGAGCATGAAGCTGTCTCCAAGAGCTACAAGGGAAACGCCATCCGCACCACCAAGTACAGCTTGCTGACTTTCATTCCCATGAACCTGTTCCAGCAGTTCCACAGGTCAGATTTTTTTCTTACGGTTTGAGTACATTGCCGCAAAGCCAAATCAGTGTGTTATCAGGCTATCTTTGAAATATATTTCTTTTTCACTTGAACTATTTTCTGATAGCCTCTGTCATTTAATTATTTATTTATGTTTTTTTTGCCATTTAGTAAACCAAGCTTTTATCATTTTTATGCCCTCGGGCTGGCCACAGCAGTGGGCGGGGGCATTATGTTTTTGGGTTGGGTTGTGACTGGGATATCTCAAGAACACTAAGAGAGAATATCTTCAGTTTTGACAAGCATCCATTTGGATTCCAACTTAAAACTGATTAGATTATGGTGGTCAGAGATCAAAGGTCGAGGCCACTGTAACTTTTCCTCCGTCTGCTTCTCATGAACACAACATCTCAAGAACACCTTGAGAGGAGTTTCTTTAAATTTGGCACAAACGTCCACCTGGACTGTATGGTGAACTGATTAGATTTGGTCAGTTCTTCTGTGAAACCATGATGTTCTACAAAAGCACTTTTCTGGCCATTACTCAACAACATAACTCAAAGGTGACTTAAAGAACTTTCATAAAATTTGGCACAAATGTCCACTTGGACTTAATGATAAACTGAAGAGATTTTGGTGGTCAAAAGCCACGGTCACTGTCACTGAGGCTTTGCCTCCGTCTTATTCTCACTAATGTTACATTTCAAGAGTACCTTAAGGGAATTTGGCACAATCATCCCGTGGTCAGCCTCTTTGTGACATCATAACATTTTGCAAGAAACATCTGGCTATGATTCAACACTATATTTCAAGAACAGAAATGGAGACATTTGGTCAGATGCTGAACTGATGACACTAATCTTGGTTGCCCACCGTGAAACTGTGCTGATTGTATCGATCTTCTGCGCTGCCTGATTGAAAATGCTTCTTTAGTTTTTATGTACTAATTTGCCACTGTGGTCTTCCTTTGTAGGGCTGCCAACCTCTACTTCCTGTTCCTTGTGTTACTGAACTGGGTGCCAGTTGTTGAGGCCTTTCAAAAGGAGATAACCATGATTCCTTTGTTGGTGGTTCTCATTGTTATCGCCATCAAGGATGCCCTGGAAGACTACAGACGCTACTTGTTCGACAAGAAAGTCAACAACAATGTAGTGCGAGTTTTCTGTGGGTGAGTGAACCTCTTTCAGCTTAAAGACAAGTCAGTAAAAGTGACAAATGCCATTTTTTAATTGGCATTGATTGTAACAGTGCACCTTGTGGAAATAGCATGTAATTTCTCCGTAGGCTAAATATGGTAAAAAATGAAGTCATCAGGTGGAAAATGGTAAAAATTCCAAAGTCAAAATGCCCAGAATAACACCCAGAAATGATACAATCCATGTTTTTATGCTTTGATGGCAGCGGGATCAAAAAATGCAGTTTGAATGTGTTTTTATGGTGCATGTTTTGCACTCAACACTATGAATGTAACAGTTTTGTTTCTACTGTGTATTTTAGACTTACTGTAGGAGCTGAGCTGGAAATTCCAACATTAAAAAACACAATCTTGCCAAAATGTATGCCATATGCATTAACACAGCCAAAATTATCAACAAATGAAGAATTAAAAGTGCATAAAATGCGGCAAACAGTCTGTAAAGGTTCAATGTAATCACATGCTATTGAATCTGTTTTGACACTCATGGTAGTATTGTCTTCATAAGTTGACGATGAGGGACGTTAACTTTCAGAAATTAATAAAATGATTTGAGTTGTAGAAATGTGCTCTTATACAGATAGATAGGACGACCTCTAGTGGTGTTTAGGGGATTTCTACAGGACACAGCAGCTGATGGAGGCTAAAGCACATGTTCAAACTGCAGGGGTGACACAGGAGTGGGTTTCAGAGACCATATATTACAGTTCCAAACAACACAAGTTTAAATACGCCTTAAATCGCAGCATTAATGAGCGGGCAAAATCCCCACTTTACCTACATGTAATATCAACAATGGAAAGCTCTGAGAATAGTCCCTGGGAGTAGAGGCTCAAAAACTCATGACGGATGTCCCAAAACCTGGATATATAACATGAAATATTATATAAAACCTAAAACCTTAAAACTGCAGCAACCGATTGATTGCAAACAAGAATTGATTGTCACTTATATCAATGTTTGGGCTAGGAACTAAGAAAGATTGGTTGCATGACAGGCAGTGTGAGCACAAGAAAAGGAAGTGAAATTTGAGTTCATTTTGTGTGACTATGGTATGTGCCAGAAAAACAGAAAAACAACCAGAAATACTCAGCAAAGTCTAACTTTGTTTGATGCAGACATCTTTACTTCTGGCATTTTCAACCTGCCTCTCCACCTCTATACATTTCTTCTCAACATCCATTCAAACATCCCAGTAACTCAGCAGTAACATCACTGTCTTGTAAGCAAATCTAAAACCACATGCTTCAATCAGTAAGCAGTCTGATTTGCCTAACCTTTACAGCTCTTCAGACTTGTTGGAAACAAATGCACTGAATGAACCATAAGTCCCTGATTTGACTGAAGTTCCTGGCAGTGTAGGGGAAGCTACTTTGAAACTGTAGCTTGTGAAATTAAGAGGTAATCTCTAAGTAGTTCAGCTACAGCAACACTATCCCTTTGTGGAAAGAATGCAGTTTCAGTTCTGTAATGTTTACACCGCTGGCTTGTTTCTTTTCTGAAACAGTAGACAGCAAAGCACAGGTGGAGCAATAGACTGAAATATGGAGCAAAATCATTCCTTAACTCTTTTCTTCAAGAGAAAACAAAATATATGTACAGTATATATCAGATAATATTTTTTATTGTCAACAAATCCTTCAATCCAAAAGGAATTTCCTTGAATTGGGCACTTGAGCTTATCAATTAACTGCTTAGATTTTGGTGGTCAAAGGTCACTGTGACCTCACAAAATAGGTTTTTGACCGGAACTCAAGAACTTAAGAACGTAATGGAAATGAAGCAGTGATAACGTTTCATATTCAAAAGGTCAAAGGTCAACTTCATCCTTACAGTATAATGTTGTGCAAAATGTTGTGTAATTGTTTAGCCTTTCAAAAACAACTTTTTCGCTGCAGTCCCAATCACTTAGCCTGTGGTTCCTATTATGCCTAGTGCTTCACTGAGTTGTTTTTAGTTTGCAGTGAAGTTTGCTGTTTTATGTCCATACACGCAAATGTCACTTTTTACCAGGGTTTTATAATCTGTCTGTTGAGAACATGGTGGTTTATGCTGGTTATTGTCATCTTTGTGTTAGTTTATAGTTTACATCACATTAGTGAGTTGGCTGTTAATTTTGACTTAGTCAGCTGTCATTTCTCTCTGGAGGTTTTAACTCTGCGTTGTAGTGAAATTGATGTTCACTGATACTTTTCTAAAAACATTCCTTGTCCTTCGTCTAAAATGGTATGACAATCATATGATTTCTTATAGAGCAGTGTTTAAGAAGTGGCGAGTAATTGTTTTAGTGATGAGGGAGGTTTGCTCTCATGCAAATTTAAGCACATTCTAAATGTCTTGTGTACCAATAAGATTGCTTGGTCAGAACTACTTGTTTAATGTACAGTACAGAGTGACCGAAGCACTCTGCTCAGTTTCACCAGTGGATATATGAATCCCGTCCATCGCTCTGATCTCTGAGGATTTGCAGTAAATCAGTGCCAGCGCAATCCCTGCTGCTGCTCTGCGACCCTTCTTTCTCCTATAGATAAGTACACAAGTAGTCTTCTGAGGCAGCTGTAAAACTTGAACCTTGAGTTTGTTTACAGTATGAATGCCCTGTAGAGGAGTGGCAGTGAATTCGTCACCAAGGTAGTAACTCATCCCTCCCATTCTGCCATTTCCCTGGCTATTCTTAGGAGGGAGAGGGGAAAGTACTCCAATGCAGTGTGGTCTGTTAAAAGAAGGGACAGCATGAACGCAGAAGAAAAAGTACAACTAGAGAATGGTTACAGGTAGGTAAGGCCTCCAAGTGGAGACATAAACCGGCAGACCAATCCGAATCCACTGGAGCAGTGGACTCATGTATAGCTTGGAACATCCAATCCGTCTTCACTCTTTTAAGGAGCGCCTGCGGAAGAAGAGGACCGTGGTACCTTCCTCCACAGAGGATGAGGATTTGAGGCAACTCCTGAAGACGTATAAATGCAACAAGATCCGGACAACTAAGTATTCGCTCCTCTCCTTCCTGCCCAAGAATGTGTTTGAGCAGCTCCATCGCATTGCCAATGTCTACTTCATCTTCCTCGCTGCTCTGAACTTTGTTCCTGTGGTGGAGGCCTTCCAGCCAGAGATCGCTCTGGTCCCCATCATACTGGTGCTGTCAGTGACAGCTGTCAAGGATATCTGGGAAGACTACCGCAGGTTTAAATCAGATCATTCCATCAACAGGCTTCTCTGCAATGTTTACAACAGGTAGGTTAAATGGTGCGTTCACTTGACTTGATGTGGCAACAACCAACGTATAAGATATCTTATCCTTTTGGGACTGTATATTCTCCTGAGCTCAAGGATAGCTGTAATGTGAGGTCACTTGTTTAAGCACTGATCTTTCTCTCATAACTGTAGGGAGACTTTTACATTTTCCACACATTGTTTTTAAAAGAGGAGAAGGTTCCAAGGTCAAAAGTGACAAAACATATCTGCTAAATCTGGCCAACAATATTTTTGGACATCAATATTCGGTTGATTTTAGTTTGATGTCGGCTAATCAGAGTTCAGTGTAAGGCAACAACGTTTGATGCCAGCGTCAATTTTACATCGACTATTGACGACAGATGAGGTTGATATTTTAAGTTGTGTTGTTAAGGAGCCAGAATCCTACGTCTTCCATACGTCATCCATACATTCATTTGTCAGATATGGAGAACAAAACCTAAACATCTGCAAAATGCCATATTATTAATGTCAACCCAATGTGAAACTCTGATGGTCTACATTTAAAATCTAATCAACCAGATTTTCATTCCAACCAAAATTTAACATCTGTCTGCTCTAAGTGTCATCATCATCATCATATTAATGTCTGGTGTCTGCTGGGTAAGGTTGTTAAAAAAAAGCAAACTAGTACGAGTATTTTACCCAATTAAGCTATAGTGAACATTACTTCTATCGTTCTCTATGTTACTAAACAGTAAGTGATCAAAGGTGGTCAAACAAATTCAGGTCAAGACTTCCTTACTGGTATTCTTGAGTAATCAGTCAATGAACTTTTTACAAAGGATTGTAGGTCACTTCAGGCAATTAAATATGTACTTCTGCTCGATAAACCACTCCCAATAACTTCCCAACCTTTGTGTAATAACATTCAATGAAGTAATTGTTGGCAGGAGGCATGTCAAAAGTCTGGAGGAAACCAACCAATCCACTCTGCAATGTGCTATTTATCACTTGAAATGTTTCCCCATGATTCTTGGTAAATATATTTTGTTAATTATTTTTTATGCTGTTGTTTCAGTCTAGTAGTTTTCAGTATTTATCATGTGTTATTCAGTCAAAGTTTCACTGACAATTTATTTAGAATGTTAAGGAGAAAGTCAACATGAAAACAAACTTTGAATGCTTTAAATGTCATTTTAATGGTATCCCAGCGGTCTAATATTGCGCATTGTCTCTTTTTGAGATATTTTGTATCTATATTCAAGGTATTACTTTGGTTAAACACTGGATATTCATCTACCAGCATGTTATCAATTGTTCTACTGCTTGTTTTGCTCCTAACCTTTTAAATATTTAATAATAATAATACCATAGTGTGAGAGTAGTAGTCTATATTTTGTTTGTAGTATATCTTGGAAACCCCCTGACCTCATATTGTACACAACTGTACAATTACAGTAACTCCTCTACCCTGCTGTGTTTCAGTCGTTGCTTAGACAGGGTGTGAGACTGTCAGTGTAATAATTAACCACTTGTTGCATCCACTGCATGTGTGATTATAACTGTCAGTCAAAGGTTGCTTTTTTTTCCTTTTAAGAGGAATGCAGTCTCCCCATTGGCAAATACCACCCAGAGCTTCACCTTCATAACATTTATCTGACATAAACAGTACAGTATAGTTTTAACCCTTTGAGACTTGAAACAACATTACTTGCCTTGTTCTGCTTTCAGATGCCTGTCACAAGTATTTAAACCTTTGAACCCTGTGCAAATTGGTTTGATGTCTTTCAAAATGCAGGAAAAGGCAACTCAAGTGACTCAGTGAAAAATGTTCCACAAGCTTTAAAAAATACATCAGTGTAGAGTTTTTTTTTTTAAAGCTAGAGAAAGATGTCTATGGAAAGAAGAAGAAAAAAAAAACAAGGGAAAACATATTTATAACAATCATAATTGCATATTATAAATTATCTCACAAAATTAGCATATTTTTAAGCACTTTGTCAAGGTAATTCCCTTTTTTTCTTTCTTTCTTTTTAATTTCTTTTTTATTTATTTATTTTTTTAAAATGATTTTTAGATAATTTTATTGTACTTTTCACTACCTTCTTGACAATTTTTAGGTCATTTCTTCTTTTATTGCTCATTTTGTTTCCTTCAAGGTTTTAGAAAAAAATCAAAGGGTTAAAGGGTTAAAGACTTAGACTGTTTCCATGCTTTTATTCCTCTAACAACTTTAAGTTTAAGAAATGATTCACATTTTTTTCTTCCTGTCTGTCACCTGTGGTGTACCCCAAGGCTCCATCTTAGGACCCATTTTATTTGCAACATATATATTTCCAATGAGCCTTAATTTAAGTACTAGACAGGCTTCACAATAAAGATGACTCTTGATCGTGTTGTCATGTCATTGTATTGATTTTTATTGTAACCTCATGTCCACCAAAAAATCTGTAGTTTCAGTATTTCCATATATTTTCTGTAACAATTTTCTTCTGTGTCTCCTGATTGTCCCACAGCAAGCAGAAAGCCTACATTGACCAGTGCTGGAAGGATGTACGAGTTGGAGACTTTGTCCGTCTGTCCTGTAATGAAATCATCCCAGCTGACATGCTGCTGCTGTATTCCTCTGACCCGCGAGGGGTTTGTTACATTGAGACCGCCAACCTGGATGGAGAGACCAACCTGAAACAGAGACAGGTGGTTTCAGATCTCCCACTGCAGGTAATAGGTGTCTTTGTTTCAATTTGCGGCCCCTAGAGCAAAAAATATTTTGTCCTTTTAACTGACTGGGTATCTATTTAATCATTTGAGATATCTGCTGCCTTATCATTGTCAACAATTTTAGAATGTTTTTACTTAATTACATTTTTCAAAAGTATTTTTAATTTTTGAGTGTTTTCTTCAAATGCAATTTTTGTCATTGATGTAATTCTATTACAAAGAGCACTCTTTTTATTTATCCTATAGATGGTATTAATGGTAATGATAAAAGGTAATATCACCTGTTCTACAACAAATGTAATTTATAAGCCAAACAGAGCCATGAAATAAGTTCTAACACACGCTTAAGAGACTTAGTTTTGTTTCAGAACATAAAATATGTTTATGAATTGGTCGTGGTGATGCCTTTAGTTTCAGCACCCTTTAAATAAACTTTGCTGCATGGTTTGTTTGGGATCTGATGCTGCAAAATCAAATCAGTCCCTAAAGACTGATGAGACTATGCCTTTTTTGCAAACGGATTCTTTATTGTCATTAACGCTTGCTGTCATATTATCATGTGGAGGTAAGCGTGTGGGGAGGGCTCAACACTATGAACTACAGAAGCCCAAAGAGAGCAGCAGAAGAGTTTAAAGAGAAAATCAAGGTTTACATTTTACAAATTGCCCTAAACCACAAATGTGCAATGCGCCTGACCAAACCTAATTTTTAAAATCTACATGCCCATGGAGGCACAGATAGGCTTAAGTACTGCTACTTTCACAACAAGGGTGCCCATTGTAAAAATGACTACTGCATTGGTCTGAAACTAGCCTTGACAGTTGCACTGCGCTGGGGTCTCAGATAGGGCCCATGGTGTACAAAGCAACTAATGAAATTAAAATTAATTAAACTAAATTGCCCTTTGGGATAAAGGAAGTTGTCTGAATCTGAATCTGAATCTGAAAGGAACTAATAAGGATAATTAACATACTATTTTTAACAAAACAGCTGTAGAATACTTTGTGCATCACATGTAACTCGAGGAGACATCTAGTGGAAAAGAGAAATGGACACTGCTGTTTGCAAAAAACACAATGTACTCTGTCGCAATAAGAAGGCAGTTGGCTCTTGTCAGATGAAATAGCTGTCTGCTTCAGTTTTTATGATCTTTTTAAAGTGAAAGTAAATTGACACCCTTATTTGTGTGTGTGTGTGTGTGTGTGTGTGTGTGTGTGTGTGTGTGTGTGTGTTTGTGTTCCAGGGAGCAGAGTTCAACTTCGAGAGCTTCCACAGTCGTATTGAGTGTGAGAACCCTAACAATGACCTCAGCAGGTTCAGAGGTTACATGTGAGTTCTGCTTCATCCTACAGTGATCAAACACATCTGTGGTCTGTCCTAAATTCAGCAGTGGTAAAATCATTTTTTTAAGAATTGAATGTTTTGATTGTAGACATTGAAACATTTAGGTCATGCACCATTTATCAATATAGACAGCTAGTTAAAGCTGTGTTTTTCAAACCATCACACTGCTTCAAATACATGTTCTGGTCAGACTGGATCACGCTGTGCAGCTGAGCCTCTTTTGTGTGTGTGCATGTTGCTCCACAGGGAGCACCCCAATGGGGGTCGTGTCGGCCTCCATAACAGCAACCTCCTGTTAAGGAGCTGCACCATCCGCAACACTGAGACTGTGGTGGGCATTGTGGTCTATGCTGGTAAGAGCACGGCATCATTTACAAAACATCTACATTCACACTGGTCTGCTCACTGCAGTCTGGGTTTACACTTTGACAAAATACATTACACAATTACATGATTGAGTAACACATGGTTTAGTTTCTATAATAGAATTATAAGTTAGATTATTCACCTGTCTCTATGGCAAAGGGGTATCAAATATTGTCCCCCAGAACAATTGAAATTATCGGGCTAATCACTCAAGTTATATGCCCTCAAGAAAAATTTGTACATAATAGAATGTATCTTTTTTCCTTTGAACCACAGGCAATTTTACTACTTAAAAAAAAAAACAATTTAAACTTAGATGTTTGTGTTGGATTTTTGTCTGTGTTGAACCTGTCTGCTATCAGGAATTGAGTCAAATTGCTTGTCGAGCAGGTCCACAGCATGCAGAAATGAGATTTGGGAGGTCTATGTGACGTCTCCTCAGCAAGCCTGTGTGACCTACATACCTGTAATACCCTTCTCTGCGTAGGTTTGTGTATCTTCAAAGAACGCTAATTCCAGCATTACTCCGAGTATTCATACAGTAAGGTGTAGCTTTAATCAAGCAGTCTTAAAATGATAATGTAAAAAGCACACAGAACAAAGATGAATGTTATTCACTGCAGCGCTGCTAATGTGGAATATAGCAGCAAGAAATAGTAGTAACCTTAGAAAGTCACATAGTTTGCTCCTGCGGCATGTTTCCCACAAAGAGTTTGATATAGTATGAGCTTCACTGAACCTAACATTAGTGATTAGCACCATGTTAATCAGTGGGTTTTCTAATCCAGCTCTGACTGCTGTTTTATCATAGCATGATATATATATATATATATATATATATATATATATATATATTATATATATATAATATATATATATATTATATATATATATATATATATATATATATATATATTTATACTGTATATATCTAGGTGTATGTATGTATATGTGTGTGTGTGTGTGTGTGTGTGTGTATATATGTATATATATATATATATTTATATATTCTAACATATTTTGAAATTTTCATTAATAATAAATATAATTAAATTAATTTCAGTTTAAGTAAAGAAGAAAATTATTATTATTACTATTATTATTATTATTATTATAAATATAGTTTTCTGGACATCTTCCCTATTTTTAGATAATTTTTACTAATAACTCTTCCCTCTTTTTTTAAAACAATTTTTTTAGGTAATCGTCTTGTCACCTTTTACTAATTCCTTGCATTTTGTGGGACATTTCTTGTCAAGTTGGTCACTGCCATTTTTCACGTTTTTGAAAAAACAAAAAACAAAGACTGATCTGCTCAAGTTCTAGATCATCAAATAGCTTGGGAAAGGCAGCACGAGAGTGCTGATGTGCCTCCTACTGGATCATGGTGTGTATACTTGAGCATGGCTGTGTTCTTGTCTTTCTGTGTGACTCAGGTCATGAGACTAAAGCCATGATGAACAACAGCGGGCCGAGGTATAAGCGCAGCCAGCTCGAGAAGCATCTAAACACAGATGTCCTGTGGTGTGTGCTGCTGCTCATCATCATGTGCCTGACAGCTGCTATAGGTGTGTACCAACACAGCTCGCACTTCACAACACAGATATGAAGAGCAGCAGTAACACTGCAGTTACTGCAGTTTCAATCTGAAAACCAGGCCTCTAAAGGTTTACATGAACGCTAGCAATGTAAAACACATCATCATGTGATTAACATTGTGAAACAGTCCCAGTTTGGTTCGTGTCGGGAAAGAGAAACACGTGGTTGGGTTTAGAATAAAAATGTGGTTTCGCTTAAAATAAATAGGTATGTGACATAAGTAACATACACGTATTTAATTTGCATAATTGCATAAAGTCCATAAAATCACGTAACTGTTGACTTTTGTTTCACTCAGGACACAAACAGCAGTCTTCTGGTTGAAAGTCCTGTGTTGGTTTGACTGTCCACCAAAAGTGAATTTTCTCGTTCTTCATGCAGTGTTAGCCGATGTCCTCCTTTGTTACCGTCAAAATTAGTAAGAGCCACGAGAGGTCACTGCTTAACAATAACATAAACAGCTGTTTCCTGTCCTTATCATGGCCCTCTGAACCTAATAAACCATATTTGTGATGCTTATAACTGCTCAGTATGTTAACATTTTAGAAAAAGGCAATTTTCTCTGTTAGTCTGAGTAGAACTGAAATTTAAAAATACTTGTAAATATGTTAGTCCAACTAAAATCGTAGATCAAATTTCTCAAAGTCAGACTAACATACCTAAGATAATGCGGTTTGGGGCTGAGTTACTCGTTCATGTATATGCCTCAACTGGATCTGAACTGGCCTTGGCGATCTGCGCATGCTCCATATTCCCCAAGCTGGACTTTGACCCAGAAGTCAAACTGCATAGAAAAAAGACAGAAAAACAAAAGAGAAGAATGGCAGAAAACAAAAGACAAATGTACCAAGTAAAGCGTAGCGTCTGAATAAAATTTACCCTGCCGAAAAATTATTCATGTTTTCACCCTTTGACATGTAACCTATTTGCCGCTTGCTAACTTGTTTGGTATGTGACGTAACAGGTCAACCAGAAAAAGGTCCAATAGCAACTGGCTAAAAGGGGGCATATCTCCACCTACAGTGGTGGAGTCGGACATACTTTAATCAATAAACGGATTCTCCCCCAGTGCTTGTATACTGGGACATCTATAACTGTAGCTCCACTTCCATTTCAAAAAAATCCATCGAAGCCTCTAGAATCTCAGGGATTGACTCATTTCCAGCTTTGACAGTGATGAGCTGCTGTGGTGTGTTGGTGTGTTTCAGGTCATGGCCTCTGGCTAAAGAACCTCAAAAATCCCATCTTTCTGGTTGATACCGAGACGTCTCCTGCCCTGGCCGGATTCTACGTCTTCTGGACCATGATCATTGTGCTACAGGTATACCGTTAACCATTTCATTCCCAGGTCAACAGCTGTATCTTTGCATTATCTTATCAACTGTAATGAATATATCTAATACAATGTTTCTATTTTAGTATAAAGACAGTTGAAAATGAATAAACATTTCTTTTTTATATATATTATTAAAATATAAACCAAAGTTAAAAACAAAAAATAAAACAAAGATAAAATAACAATTAAAAAACAAACAAAAAAATAAACAAACCAAAAGCAAGAAAGAAAGGGGGAGGGGCTTATTTTCTGGCATCGCCTTTATTAACGGGGTCTGTTGTTTATCAAACCTGTAATTTCATGATAATTTTTTTTTTGATTGCTTCAGTGGATTATATAGATGTAGATTTTATGTTCATGCATTTATTAGAAGTATGAAAGTTTCACACATTACAGCTTCTTACAGAAGGGTGGTCCAAGTAACCAGAGAAATCAGTAATAGCTTTGATGGAGGAATAAAAGTGACAATTACTTCATGATCCACTTGATGTTTGTACTCTTTGTAGACAGAAAGTCACACATTCACATGTCATCTCTCAACTTCTTGAAACCTGGAGCGACATCACTTTTCTTGTGCTGATTTCACAAGTCTTTAAACCTTTAAAAACTTGATCAAATTGATTAGATTTCTGTCAAGAACATGGGAAAAGGCAATGAGCAGGTTGGTAAGAAATTCCACAATATGCAAGAAGTTAGTAGATTTAGAAAATTAAGTTAAAAATACAAAAATGTCTTTGGGATGTAGTATTTATTTAGGTTTGTTTTGTTTTTACAAATTTGTATGTTATTTTATTGTTCTTTTTAGTCATTTCTTGATTTTTTTGTTGTTACTAATTGCAAGGGAAAACCTATATTTATACCAAATTATCATAATTAAATACTTAAAATTATGCCACAAAAAGTATTGTTTTAAGCACTTTTCAAGGTCATTTCCTTTTTTTAATGCTTATTTTATTTTTATGTATTTATTTTACTTATTTCCAGGTAATTTTCTAGTACTTTTTACTAATCGTTTTTGCTATTTTGTGGGTAATGTTTGCTTATTTTTAGGTAATTATTTTGTTCCTCTAGCCTTCTTCCCATGTTTTTGAAAGAAATCAAGCCAGTTTGCTTAAGTTTCAAAGGCTTTAACAGAAATTTTAAACTTGTGTTCTTACATGAAACTTGTTACGTGTCAATCAAATTTGTTCATTAACACTATTATATACTGTGCTATGTTTGTCATGTCCCTGAATACATCATGCATGTAATTAATTTCTGTCCAACAGGTGCTGATCCCCATTTCTCTGTACGTGTCCATTGAGATTGTGAAACTGGGCCAGATTTACTTCATCCACAATGACTTAGCTCTGTACAACAAGCAGCTGGACTCCAGAATTCAGTGTCGGGCCCTCAACATCACAGAGGACCTGGGTCAGATCCAGTACCTGTTCTCTGATAAGACGGGGACGCTGACAGAGAACAAGATGGTGTTCCGCCGCTGCAGTATCTACGGGGTCGAATATCCTCATGAAGAAAATGGTAAGAACTGAAAATATGACTTTGACTTACTTTTGCCTCTGTAAGAGACATATTTTTACTGTAATGAGAAATTCCAGCAGAAACAATGAGAGGTTTCTATGCCTCTGCACCAGTTACAGCCGAGGCCGGAGGGTTTCAGGTTGTCTGTCCGTCCATCCGTCCCAGTCTTATGAATGCTATATCTCAAGGACATTTTGAGGGAATTCTTCTTTTTTATTTTAAATTTGGCACAACTGTCCACTTGGCATCGAGAATGAACTAATAAGATTTTGGTGATCAAAGGACAAGGTCACTTTGACCTTACACCTATCTCATTCTCAAGACCATTATATCTCAAGAACACCATTAGGGAATTTCTTCAAATTTGGCACAAACGCTTATTTGGACTCAACAATGAACTGATTAAAATTTGGTGGTTAAAGATCAAGGTCATTGAGACCTCACAAAACATGTTTTTTGGACCAAACTCAAGAATTCATATGCTAATTACAGCAAAATTTCACAGAAATGTCTAATAGGATATTAATGATGAAGAGATGACTTTTTACATTCAAAAGGTCAAAGATCAGCTTCACTTTGACATCATAATGTTCTGCAAAAACAGTTTTCTGGCCATTATTTAACATCTTAATTTCGGAATAGAAAGGGAGACATTTGGTGAAATACCGAATTGGTGACACTAATCTTGGGTGTTCACCATGGATGTACTCTAATAATTCTAATTTAGAATTGTTGTAGTGGTTGGATAATAAGAGAGTGATTGCAAGAGTCCACAGTTCTTTACTGTATGTGTTGTAAATGCTGTGTGTTGCTGTGTGTCAGCTCGGAGGCTGGAGGTGTATGAGGCGGAGAAGAACGAGGTGGCTGGACACTCTGTGACTCTGAAGTCGGGCTGCAGCGGCAAATCTCTGAGCTGTCGCTCTCTCAGCTGCAAACACAGCTCTGTATCTCTGCACACACTCACAGCAGAGTCAGAGGAGGAGGAAGAGCAACTGTCTAATCACATCCAGCCCAGGACCAGCGCCTTCTGCAGTCGCGTGGTCAGACTCACACACACTCACCATAACCACGCTATTTGTGTATTACTCACCTATTTGGTCCAAAGCCACAATAGAGGATCTGTTGAAACTGCTTGTCACTCTGTAGTGATGATTTTTTTTTAATAAGTAAGAATACATCTCTGCAGAGGACACCATCTGCAAACAGCCTGGCTCTCAAAGCAGCACACACTTAATTATACGTACCTTTAAGCCTTAATGAATAGTAAATGGATGAGTTAAAAAAAATAATTATTCCATACAGTTGTCATGAATGTTGAAATTAGCTGTAGAGACCAAAAAGTGTTTGTACCAAGTGGTAAACGTGTTTATTTCCACTTTAGTTGGACATTTTAGCATGAGGGTTTATGGGTATTGACTCTGTTTTGGAGCCAGCCTCAAGTGGCTTTATTTTTCAGCCCTGGAGGGTGCTACTTGAGCTTGACCCATGTCTGAAGGTGGGTTTCCATTAACCCTCAAATTGAGCAAATTGAAATCGCCAATATAAAATATGCCTAACGGAAACACGTCAATTTTGAAAAAAAAATCCTATTTTCACAATAAGGTTTTTACACTCTCATGAGGTGGTATTTCATGTGATTAGAAAAAGCCATATTTTGCAAAACTGCAATACAAACACTTTTTGGGCTTTTCTAGGTCACATGATGCTATGGCTATGTGCTTGTCAATAGGAACTGGCTCCCTCATGATGCAGCAGGAGTTACAAGAGCTGTTATTGCATCACATAACTCGTCAAAAGTTAAACAGATCATCCTGAAGTTTTGAATCCACAATTCCTCTGTGAAATCGTGAACTATCACCTCCCAGTAATCCCTATTATGTGGCCGCTCCCATGTATCAGGGGCTCGCATTTCCATTATGGTTCCATAACATGCCTCGCCTTAGATTGGAAATAACAGCTAGTGTGGTGGCTGCAGTTGAAATAAAGCTGCTAATGTTTTGAACATCCATCACCATGCTTCTTGGAATGTTATCACCTGATGAGAAGTTATAGAACATCATTTAGTGAAAACACAGTTATCTTGCAATTGTGTTTTATAGAATTTTGAAAATTTGCTGAGTTTTTGCGCAAATCTGTGATGGAAACTCACCTAGAGACTAAAAGGATATGCTGTCCTTTGCTGCAGATATATTAGCATGCTACCAGATTTTATGGAAGTGAAGTATAAATCCCCTGAGGACTCCATTAAACACTTCACACTTCCACATCCACACAGGAAATCACATTGCAGAAAGAATTCAGATAACACAATTGAACAATGTGTTTATATGCACTATAGTAACCTGTCAATTTAAGATACATGCAGCAGATCAGAAATCAGATTTCCCGTCCCCTGACTAAAGGTCAGTCAGTGAGCTCTGCTGTCCTTCAGAACAAATATAATGTTAGCTTCCTCCTGCGTAGTTTATAACGGTCACTTGAAAGTTTTGGCCATCAATGTGTTCATGTTCTAGCCATGATGACTCAGCTCCTGCTGCTCCTGTGTCTGTGTGTTCAGGCGAAGGAGGTGGTGCCGGACCCTGAGCTGGTGAGGAAGTTGAACTGGTTGAGCTCTCCTGTGCTGGCTTTGAGTGACGGCTCCTCTGGGACTCCATCCAGCCTGGAGCTCACCTACATCACTGACTTCTTCCTGGCTTTGGCCATCTGCAATAGCGTGGTGGTCTCCTCACCCAGCCAGCCTCGACATGTGGTGAGTGGATGACATCTGTGAAGCATGTCATAACAAAGACTTGTTTCTCTAGAGCAATACTGTCGGTTTACATTGTTATGACTCCATACTGGCAATAGACAAGGCTGCATCATGTTTTTGGGTTGTCTGTCCGCCCATACAGACATCCCCTTTTCATGATATCTTGTGCAATATATTAACACCTTAAGAGAATTTCTTCAAATTTGGCAAAAACAACTTGGACTCAATGATTACCTGATTAGTTTTTTGGTGGTCATAAGTCAAGGTCACTGTGACCTTGCATTTGTCTCATTGTCATGAAAGCAATGTCTTAAAAAGGCCTGAAGCCTCCCGCAGACTGAGATTTTTGCAATTTTATAAGTTTAGTGCAGCTACACTGTCTGACACGGATCTTAATAAACTTGGGTACAACATCAGATTTGATGTATGCAGACTGTACAATGACATCCCCCACTGAATCACAGGCTACGACCTACATCCATCGACGTCAATACACAACACGTCATCAACATGCATCATCCATCTATGCCAATGTAGTGGTGAGAGCAAAATGTAAATAAACAAATCGAGCCCCTTCTATAGTGGCATTTATGTGTCAAAAAAGTCTGAAGAAGAGGAGAAGAAGAATATGGATGCAGATGTTTATACTTATTCCTTTTTTCACTGCGAAATGCTAGTGGAAAAAAAAGGAAATGACATGAACAAATGGCTAAGAAATAATAATAAATTTGTTCAATAAGTCAAAATATAAAATTCTGGGGCACCTGGCGCCTGGTCAATGGATAGAGCGGGCACACCATGTACAGAGGCTGTGTCCTCGGCACAGTGGCCGCGAGTTCAATTACAGCCTCAGCCCTTTGCTGCATGTCATCCCCTCTCTCTCTCTCCCCCTTTCACATGTGCTGTCTTATAAATCATAAAGACAAAAAAAGACAAAATCTCCCCCCCCCCCCACATCCCCCCCCCCCCCCCCCCAACCCCCCCCCACCCCCCCCCCCCCCCCCCCCCCCCCCCCCCCCCCCCCCCCCCCCCCCCCCACCCCCCCCCCCCCCCCCCCCCCCCCCCCCCCCACCCACCCCCCCCCCCCCCCCCCCCCACTCCCCCCCCCCCCTCCCCCCCTCCCCGACCCCCCCCCCTCCACCCCCCCCCCCCCCCCACCCCACCCCCCCCCCCCCCCCCCCCCCCCCCCCACCCCCCCCCCCCCCCGCCCATAATCCCCCCTCCCCCCCCCCCATATCCCTAAAAACCACCCCCCCACCACCCCCCCCGACCCACCCACCCCACCCCCCCCCCCACCAAACCCCCCCCCCCCCCCCGCCCCCCTTCCCCAAACACCCCCCCCAATTTTCCCGCCAAAAAACCCCCCCCCACCCCCCCAAACATCTCCCCCCCCCCCCCCCGCCTCCCCCCCCCAATAATTCACCCCAAAAAATAAAAAGAGGGACCCCCAACCCCCCCCTTAAAAAGAAATATTACCCACTCCCCCGCCAAAAAAAAAAAAAATCCATTAAAGAAAAATTTAGCCAAGTTACCCCCCAAAATTATACCCCCCACCCCCCCCCCCCCCCACGCCCCCACCCACCCCCCCCCCCCCCCCCCCCCAAACCCTGGAACAAAAAAAAAAAAAAATGCACATTTTTCCTCAGCTTTTTAAATAAAAAGTTATAGACAGCCCAATTTTTGTAATTTAGCGCTATTACCTATGCAAAGTTGTTTTTTTGTATTAAAAAGCATGTTTTTTTTTTAAAGAAATGTAACAAGTTTTGCTTCGTGTACAAAGGTTTAAATACGTCTGAATGAACTGAATGTCGATCCAGGTTTCAAAAGGTTATTAACTTACTGACAAAAGCTCATCCCATGTTTTTTCTCTCTTCCGTGCAGGTGCCTGAAAGCACAAACTCCTCTGAAGTCCCTGGAGGACATCAAGCTGATGTTCCAGCGCCTCAGCTTCTCTCCGTTCTCCGCCCTCTCCACCCTGTCTCCTCCCCAGATCAAAGGCAGCCCTCGCAGCTTCACCAGCAGGCTGTTTGCCCGGGGGAAGACCGGCTCCTTCAACTTCTCCACGCCCAGTAACAGCACCACCGACACCTCAGAGCCAGGCAAAGAAACCAGCCTGGAAACCTCCAACATTACTAGAGAAGTGGACAGTGACAGTGACACTGATGATGAACTGCTGTATGAGGCAGAGAGTCCAGACGAGGCGGCTCTGGTCCACGCAGCCCAGGCGTACCACTGCACCCTCAGGGCACGCTCTCCAGAAAGCCTGCTGGTGGACCTGCCGGGATCGGCTCTCTGGCTGTCCAGCTCCTCCACATCCTGCCCTTTGACTCCAACAGGAAGAAGATGTCTGTGGTGGTCCGCCACCCACTCACAGGACAGGTGGTGGTTTACACCAAGGGAGCAGACTCTGCATCATGGACCTGACGGAGACACCTAAAGGTAACTAACAGAAGGAAAATGCATGGATGTAGCCCTGAATGAAGAGTGGTATCTTTGCCTGATTAATGTGATTATCACTGTCATTGTGCTCAGGTGCAGAGCAGGCTCAGGAGATCTACAGCCACATCAGAGAGCAAACCCAAAAACATTTAGACGGCTATGCCAGAGAAGGCCTCCGCACGCTCTGCATCGCTAAAAAGGTAACGCGTCAGGAGGGTGAAACAAGAAAGCTTTGTACATTATTATAAATAATAAGGGAGATATATGAATCAACCGTTACATTATAGCATCTAATCATACAGTACAGTGAACGATGAAAGAAACTGAGATCAAATCAAATATAAATCCAATGTCACATCAGGGTGTGTGAGGCTTTGTGCACTGCTCTATGCAGCTGACCTAATTATTTGTGAGTAATGCATAATATAATGGATGTAAACTCCTGGCACAATGTTGATTTTTCTGCCTATGCACTAAGACTAAAAATGATATCTATAAAGATTATTTTTTCACACCAAACTTTATTTACAGTTTTAAATGTTTTGGGGATTTTCCCCCCTCTGACAAACAAACTACAAATGACAAGAAAAAACAAACTAATAAAAACAAACAAATTTTGCTTATATTTCAGCAGTACAGATGCAAAGGCAAATTGAAAAATATTGAGGGCTTAAAGTCAGTTTTGCATATTTTACAGTTCTGCAGTTGAAACAGTCGAGTGTTGAAAATGACCAATGCTGAAATGTACAACCATCTTTCAACATTAGCTCCATGTTATTGTAATGTTATTGTTTTTGTTCAAACTACTAGAGCATAGGTCTGTTGTAGTGGACTAAATCGACGTCCCCTCCAGCTCTCTGTGATCATTTCACATGTACAGTTGTACAGCTGAGGCAGGGCGGCTGGTAGCACATAGCTGGAGTGGGATAGTTTTCAGCATGTGGATAAACCTGCAGCTTTTCCACTGTTTATATGGGCAGCACAACTGGATCAGTGACAGCTTTGCAGCAGGTCTCTGTCCTGTTATACGGGACGCAACTGGAAAATGATTCCACTAATGTTTTTTTTTTACTGGCTGTCTGTGGGCTGATGTGGTCTCGTGCATCTTGGAGTGAGACACATTTCTCCCACTCGGCTGCATGTTTCTGTTTGAGATGTTGAAATAAATCGGTCATGCTGTTGTCTTTAGTTGCAACAGCGCTTTAAAGAGAATTTGCAGCAGACTGTTGTTTGTTCAAGATCCGATGTTGCAAAACCAAACTAGTTCCAAGTGACTGAGGAGACTGTGCCTTTTTTGGGAATGTACTGTTTAACGTACTTTTAAAATTGTCTTAACAATCGACTTTTGTCTACTCAGAAGAAGAGCCGCCCTGTGTGTAAGAAGGTGTGAGTGTTTCCTCAGTGACTGTGTTCTGTGTGTGGAGCAGGTTCTGGAGGAGGAGGACTATGAGGTGTGGATGAAGGAACAGCTGCTGGCAGAGAGCAGCATAGAGAACAGGGAGGAGCTGCTGCTGCAGTCAGCTGAGAGACTGGAGACAGACCTCACCCTGCTGGGTAGGACAGCCGCTCGCTGCAGCATGGACTACATGGATATCAGAGCTGGGAGCACAGGTTTTTAAAGTGTGTTTTCTCTGTATGTGTGTGTTCAGGCACCACGGGGATTGTAGACAGACTGCAGGAGGAGGTCCCAGAGACCATTGAAGCTCTTCAGAGGGCCGGGATCAAAGTCTGGATCCTCACTGGAGATAAAAAAGAGACAGCCATCAACATCGCCTACGCCTGCAAACTGCTCTGTCCTAACGACCAGCTGCTGACAGCCAACTGTGGAAGCAAGGTCAGTAACCAAGGGATTATAGCTTTCTTGTGGCATTTTCAGGCCAAGCTGCCCTAGAGACTAAAATACAAACAAAAAGTAATTTGCTTAATTATTGTGATAAATGCAAGAAAGTAAATATATTGTGACTCTTAGAGACAGTACTTATGGATTTCTTTCGTACATCAGGATGCGTGTGCAGCTTTACTGGAGGAGCTCAAAGTGGAAGTGCAGCGAGGCGAAGACAGTTTGACTGAGCTAACTGCAGCAGAGAATCCTGGGGAATCGTCGTCAGCCAGCAGAGCGGGCTTCATCCTGGTTATAGATGGCCGGACGCTGGACTGGGCCCTGCAGGAGGAGCTGAAAAGCCACTTCCTGGAGCTGAGCTGTAGATGCAAAGCAGTCATCTGCTGCAGGTCCACGCCACTGCAGAAGAGCCAGGTGGTCCACCTGATCCGGAACCAGCTCGGCGTCATGACCCTGGCCGTGGGTAAGGACTCAGACTGTGGGAAAACTGATGAGAAGTTTTACACGTGTTCCTTGTCAATTAATATTATTTAAAGTGTATCTTTTAATCCTATTCTTCCCAATATATAATTTAATTTCCTCAAACTAAACCTGGGTTGGATCACATAGAGGATGCAGGTATTGTAAGACCTCGGTGGACAGTCATGGAGGACAGTGAAAAGTTATTTTTCTTCATTTAGGTGATGGGGCCAATGATGTGAGCATGATTCAGGTGGCTGATGTAGGCATCGGGATATCTGGTCAGGAGGGCATGCAGGTAATGATATCTGGATTCACTGTAAAATAACATTGACCAAAAAAAACACAGTCTTAGAGAAATACATGACATGAACATGAAGTCTTAACAATGCTTTCGGTGGTAGTGGGCATGAAATATGTTCAAATTACGTGCTGGCAACACAAAAACAATGCAGATGCAATGAGAATGAGAATCTTTTGTCACAGCAGAAATATAAATTAAGCATAAAAAGCATGAAAATCCACAGCCGGCGAGTGGGAAGGATGGTGGACTGTAAACCAAACACGGACTTTCAACCAGAAGACAGCTGTTTGTGCCTCGTCTGAAACAGAAAGTCAACATAGTAATGTGACTTAACGAACTTCACACAACTACACAAAGTATACAATGTCTATTTCACTTACGTGGTCCTGTACATATTTATTTGAACTGAAACCACAGTCTTTTCTGAAACTTAACAAAGTAGTTTTTGTCCTCCAAACCTAACCAAACTGCAACCGTTTCACAATGATGTGTTTCAAACATAAACTATTTGTCATAGAATTTGCAAAGTCTATGTAGGAGGCTATGTAAGCAATGTAAATATACTTTGCATAGATATGTAAAGTCCATAAGTCACGTTTCTACATCGACTTAACGTTTCATAGAGGACATAAACCGTGGTCTCCCGGTTGAAAGTCCATGTTTGTTTGACACGTCCACTACCCCTCTCCTACACAAACTTTTTCAGTCATAAAACTTACTTGTGTGTCCACCACAACAGAAGATCCTCATGTACTTTGCATTGGCATTGTTTTTGTGTTGCCAACAGGTAATTTTAACACATTCTGTGCCCACCACACCACATGATGCGTTGTCAAGACGTTGAGTCCATTTCACATATTTCTATAAAACCAAGCTGCAAAATTACAAAGGTATTTATGAATTACACTGAGGTGGCATTTTTTTTAAAGACATCATAATCATTTGCCACATTGGAGACAGTCACAGAGCGTAGACTCGTGCCTAGTCTGTAGGCTGCCAATTATGCAGTAAAATATGCATTTTTTTCTGTAAACTCTTCATTTCTCTCATCTTAATCTCTCTCTTGCTTGTAAGGACAATACTACTGGTATTATACTGTATTATAGCAGCCAGGTACATATGGTTTCACTTGCCATTTCCTTTTTTTCCTCTTTTTAACTATTAGTACCTATTGTGTGTAAGTTACAGTAGGTAACATATACAGTATATGTTGCTGTGTATTGTTCCCCAGGCTGTGATGTCCAGTGACTTTGCGATCTCCAGGTTTAAACACCTCAGTCGGCTGCTGCTGGTCCACGGTCACTGGTGTTACTCTCGTCTCGCAAACATGATCCTCTACTTCATCTACAAGAATGTGGTGAGCATTTTTTACCGACTCTGTTTACTCTCGGTATGTTAAAAATGTTGGTAAAATAGTTGCACAAATCATTGAATATACCCAAAACAACTCAGTCTTATTCTCAAAAATGCTTCGTATGAGCAAGACAAGGCCAAGTGCTTAACTCACATGATTTTTCCTGCCACCCCATTTCTTACTCGTAGGATCTCTATCTCAGGATTGTATGTGTTTCACAGGATTTTTGTTCATTAACCCTTTGAAACCTGAACAAATTGGCTTGTTTTCTTTCAACAACATAGGAAGAAGCCAATGAGCAACTTAATGAGAAATGGTCAAAATATTTGCAAGAAACTAGTAAAAAAAAATTACAAGAAAATTTCATGAAAATCAGCAGAAAAATTAGACAAACAAACAAGAAAATGACCTTACAAAAAAAGCACACAAAAAAAGGTTTTTTTGAAAACATAATTTTTAATATATATACAATTTCTAAAAATGGTTGTCTGGACATTTTCCCTTTTTTCTATTTTTTTAAAGTATCTATGAATCCCCCAGCTAATTTTTAGGTCATTTTCATTGTCACCTTTTACATTTTTTTTGTAGTTTGTGGGACATTTCTTGCCAAGTTGCTCATTGACTTTTTCCCTATATTTTCAAAAGAAATCCAACCAATTGTCTCAGATTTTTAGATGTTTAAATGCTTGTGAAAGGCGTCTGAACGCAGCACAAGATGTCTGTTCAGGGGTATCATACAATCTGGCTAAAATTGCGCTTAGGAATTTATTAGATCCATCTCAGACAGTGTGACATGACTGTTATTTCATAGTGTTTAGGATCCTTCCCCTGGTAGATGGAAAATCAAGAAAAAGCAACAATAACAACATATTCTGACACTTATGTGCATTCTCATCTATGCCATGTTAACAGCAATCAGGTCATCAACAACTCCTTTTTTTTCTAATTTAATCATTCACAAAAAAGATGCATCTCATGCAAAGCTTTGTATCTTACTTCGCTACTATGCGGCAATCCCAGGATGCCCAAATCTCTACAAAGTAAAATCAAGATTAAAAAAACAACAAAATAACTCATCGAGATGTTAGAAGAATCCTCACTGCTGTGTCTGTGTGTGTGTCTGTGTCTGTGTCTGTGTGTGTGTGTGTGTGTGTTGTGTCTGTGTGTGTGTGTGTGTGTGTGTGTGTGTCTGCAGATGTATGTGAATCTGCTGTTCTGGTATCAGTTCTTCTGTGGTTTCTCTGGGAGCGTCATGAGCAACGCCTGGGTGCTCATCCTCTTTAACCTGATCTTCACCTCCGTCCCTCCACTCATCTACGGCGTCCTGGATCAAGACACGCCCACAGACACCCTGATGGAGCTGCCAGAGCTCTATCAGACCTCCAAGGTAATCTCTCACACACACACACACACACACACACACACACACACACACAGAATGGAAATGGAGTGTGTTACTAAAGTGTGAGTGCTGTCTGGCCTGTTTACTGTGTTTAGAGGGACTAACAGGTGTTTCTCTGCAGGTCCATGCTCCCTACTTGTTCTGGATCACAGTCCTTGATGCGTTTTACCAAAGTCTCGTCTGCTTCTTCGTGCCTTACTTTGTGAGTACACTGATCACTCTGCTCTGTCAAATAGTTCCTTTTGGTGCCCCTTTTATTACACTGCTTCTCTTTGCATGTGCTCTACTACTGTTTTGTACAGTTCCTTTACAGTGGTATAAAGGGGTTGTTTTTCAGTTGTTTTTGGATTGTCTGTCCTATTCTTGTAAATGCCATATCTCACAAACACCTCAAGGGAATTTCTTAAGATGTGACACAAATATTCACTCAAAGATGAACTGACTAGATTTTTGTGGTTAAAAAATCAGTGTCCCTTTGGCCCCATCTGTCTCGTTCTTGTGAACACAGCATCTGAAAAAAGATAATTTAAGTAACAAGTTGATTCTTTCGTTAATCTAAAATCCTGATACATAATTTAATGTTGAAAAGTATGAGATTTTCTGTGTAGCATTGGCGATACAGCTGATTATTCAGTTCATTTCGAGCAACTACCGCAGGACAGATCCACCCATAACCTGTTTTGTAGCCTATGTACCTTTTTTTTTTAACTAATATGGGGTTTTTTAAGGTGAATTGTTACAATCCTTAAGGATATTTTTTTAATTGAGCACAAATATTCAGTTGGACTCCAGGATGAACTGATTACATTTTGGTGGTCAAAGGTCAAGGTCACTGTAACTTTGTCAGTATCATTCTTGTGAACAAAATATCTCAAGAACACCCTGACGGAATTTATTCAAATTTGGCACAAATGTTCAAGTATACACAAGGATGAACTGATTAGATCTTGGTGGTCAGAGTTCAAGGTCATGGTAACCTTGTGTCCATGTTATTCTTGTGAATACATTATTTTAAGAACGCCTTAAGGGAGTCACCTCAAATTTGGCGCAAACATCCCCTTGCTCTCAAGAATGAACTGCTTAGAATTTGGTGGTTGAAGTTCAAAGGTCAAGGTCACTGTGGCCTCACAAAATGTTTTTGGCCGACTAATTATACAAACATTTCACACAAATGTCTAATAGGATGTAATGATGAAGTGATGGCATTTTAGTGTCAGAGGTCAACGTGAGACCATAATATTCCTCAGAACACTTTTTTGGCCATTACTCAATGCCATAACTCAGGAACGGAAGGGAAGACTTTTGCTCAGATACTGAATTGTTGACACCAATGTAACCTGTAAGTGTAACTTGACTGGTGTGTGGAGGCAGGCATTGTAGTTATTTTACTTTTTCTTAATAACCCTGCTCATACAGTCCGGGTCTCATCTCATTTGTAAGACTGTTGTCATGTTCGTCTCAGGCGTTTGCAGGATCCAGCATCAGCGAGCTGTCCTTTGGCTCTTCAATCAACGCCTCAGCTCTTCTTATCATCCTGCTGCACCAAGTCATCGAGAGTCACACTCTGGTCAGACACACTGCTACACTAAAAATGATTAGATATCAAACCATGTACCCATTGTTTTGCCAATGAAATAATTGTCTGGATGTTATGTGTGTAATCCAAGGATACCAAATAATTGGAGCGTGATCACAATGCACACAATAACAGACATTAAAGGAATACTTCGCCTCTTCAAATGGCCATTTGTATATAAGTTATTCACTCCATGTTACATTGAATTTGTAAAGAAAACTTGTTTTTCTTGTGAACAAAGAATCCAGAAATCAAGAAAACTTTCATTTACTTGAAATTATAGGGGTCCAAGTTTAACAACAGCAAAACAAAGCACAACTCGTGCAGTATAATCAAAGTTTCATTTATCCAGTCATATACTTTTGCTAAAACTTTAGTATTCCAAACTCAACTGAAGGTGAAACTTATCCATGCTCTCTTCAAAGCCAGACTGCATTTACCTTGCTGAAAACAGCAGTTGTTGTTCTACCGCTGCCTCGATCAGTTAGTTTGTTTGAGTTATTGTATGACTAAAACTATGACAAACTGGAGTTTGGTTTGAAGAGAGCACACATCTTTCACTCTCAGTTCAATTTTAAAATACTTAAGTTCTGTCTAAAATACATGTGTTTTTATACTGCATGAGTTATATGAGAGTTTGTAAATGTGTGTTTTGATGTAATTTTGCTGTTGTTAAACACGAACCCATATGACTTCAGTTCAAGAATATTTTAACATCTCTGGGTTTTTAGTTCAATGTAGGCATGCAAGGAAACACATTTGTTTTTACATATTCATCCTAACACTAGGTGAGTAATTTATACAAAAGTAATGATTTGGGAAGTGAAGTATTCCACTATTACACTTGTGTTGTGGAGTCTCTAATCCTCTGTGTTGTTTTTGCAGACGTGGATCCATGTGCTGGTTTTGGTACTCAGTGGTTGTTCCTACTTTGGCTTCGTGCTGCTCTTCAGTGTATTCTGTTTGACCTGCAGCCCCCCCACCAACCCTGTGGGGGTGGAAACACACGAGATGTCTCAGGCTCTTTTCTACATAGTGTGTGCTTTCACCACTGTGATGGCTCTGTTACCCAGGTACACACACACACACACACACACACACACACACACACACACCAATACACTTCTGTGAATGAACACACACCCAAGTCAGTGCAGCCCTCTTTGAATCCAGTATCATCTCCATAATCATGGAGCACTACTGCAATTTGCAAATACCATTCATATCTGAACAGGAGAGCTAGTAGTTAGTTTGTTTCGAGCTTACAGAGAACAAATCATCAGGTTTAACAGCGCTGGGGTAACAGTCAAACTTAAGGAGTGGTATTGGTAGTAGTGTAAGCACATGAGGCGTGCATATTTGCAGAGCTCAGATTGCAGTTACCAGTGTTTAGTCACATTTTGTGACCACTGAGCACCACTTCAATTCCACAGCAAAAACATCAACACTTCTGCCTGAGACAAGCCACGTCCTTCAATATAAAAGCAAAGTGGGTCCTGCTTTGATTTATTTAATACAATACAATAACAATACTTTTTTTCTTTGAATTTCATTATAAAAGTACTTTATTTATCTTCCTTATTACTGTATTTTATTAAATTTAATATATAAGTGTAGTGTATTCAACTTTATTATATGACAGTAGCTACTTAAACTTTTATTGTAACTGCAGTTCATTCAATAATTTTGTATCTTTGTTTTAAAGGCCATTTCAGAATACCGAGATATATATTGTGTATCGTGATATAGCCTTAAAATATTGTAATGTTATTGTAAAGCCATATTGCCCAGCTCTAAGTGAGCTCTAAGTAATTTTTCTGTGAGGTGTTGAATGTGAAACCAAAGTGTTGGAGTACTGACTTGCGCTAACACTGTCCTGTGTTCTCCTCCGCAGGCTGTTGTTTCGAGCTCTGTACAACACCTTACACCCCTCTGCTGTTCTGAAATCAGCTCAGATGGACAAAGCGGATTCAGAGAAGTACCGGAAGAGAATGCAGGGCTGGAACCAAAGCCAGTCCCGAGTCAACAGACTGCCGGTGTGTGCCGACAACCCCGGCCTGGAGCAAAGCACAGCCTCAGTGGTGTCCTGACCTCCGTCTACACACAGCAAACAGACTCATACCAGTGTCTGCTGTGGCAAGAAAAACATGCTGGTGCAATATGTATGAAAGCTGCACTACTCCACCTCCCAGCTGTTAATGAGCTCTGCTGAAAGACTGCTGATTTTGCTACATATCAACAGCCAAAGAACTCTAATGTGACAGATCTCTCTGCGTGGAAAGTATGTTTGAACTTGACTGAATGGTGAGTATGTGTTTAATATCTCACTAGAATATTTAGGGGAACAGAAGCTGTGAAACACGACCATCATGTCACATATATCAAGTCAATAATATTTTTTAAAAGAGCCACATGCATGATTTGAACATCTGGGAATGATCAGCTCATGGATCATTTGACATTTGTATTAAAGGATGAGAGCGCTCTCTACTGGCCTGCAGTGTGTACCACAGTTAACACTGTGAGACGCCACACTGGATTCACTATCTACTTCATTCACACTGTGAAACAAAAAGACCAAATCACATTTTATTTCTCATATATAGACAGGTTTTTATTCATTTTGTTTGTTATATTCCTCATCATCCTGCGCTGTATAATGACACTGAGATGTTGTTATTGGAAAAACAGTGACGAGGCAGAGCTCACTGTGTGCATGTGAGAGGAAATTAGTCAAATCACTGTATCACTTTTTTACTTTCAGAAGAGCATGAGTGTCACTGTTGTAATATGGGAAGAAGAATTGGGATTTAGCATAATAGCTGTAGAAACTGATTTATTTTTATGTATTTATTTTTTAAAAAGGCAGCACAGGCAGAAACACAGCAATATGTTAAAAAACATTTCACAATTTTGTGTATCAGCTACTCAACATATTTTATGCAGAATTTGTGAAGAAAACTCTTTTTTTTTTTTTTTTTGTGCCTAGACACTAAATGAAGATTCCAAAAATACGAAAATTACCAAATGCAGCAACAGCAAAACTATATATCAATGGTCACTGTCATTTTCCAGGCCTGTGAAAGACATGGAATTAGTAAAAATTTTCGTAAGTTTTGAAAAAGTCATGGAATTTTATTGTGTGTAACGGCATTAATTATCACGGTAATCTTTTGTAGATAACCTTTCACATAATGTGAAACAAACATTACCAATTATTAGGGATTGGAGAGAATTGCTGTTTAATTTTCAAAAACTAATTAAGTTTGGCGTAGAGTTTACTATATAGTTTTCATGTTATACATTGTAAATGGTCATTGAATTTTAGCGAGGATTCTTAAAAAGTCAAGATTTGAAAGATTTGAAATTTTGTCAAGTGGAACCTTGTATATGAAAAAGATCCATTCACAAACTTTCGCACAACTTGCAGTATAATCCGAGTCTCATTTATCCAGTCATATGCTCAGTACTTCCACAACACATTCTTTTTTGCTTAAAATTTAGTATTTAAAACTGAACTGAAAATAAAACTCATTTATACTCTTCACAGCCAGACTCCAATGACAATTACTTCACTGAACACAGAAACTGCCCTACCACTGCCTCAATCTGTTTAGTCTCATTTATCCGTTTGTATGCTCAATGCATTCCAAACACATGCATTTTATCTACAACTTTAGTATTTCAAACTGATCTGATGGTAAAAGATATGTGCTCGCTTTAAATCAAACTCCACTGACAAAAACAGTAATTTCTTTCAGAACACAGGAGCTGCCATAGACTGTATATAAAGATGGACACATGATAGCTCCCCCAAAGTGAGGTTAGTCAATCTGGATCGCCCCCTGGTGTCTGACTGAAGTACAGGTCCTAAGACCCGCCCCTCCATGTTAGTAAATGGTCATAGGCCAAACTAAAAACTCAAAGTACACGCCAGATGAACTTTTCCCAAAGATGGTTTCTGTCTCTGAAGGTAGTTCTCATCACACTGATGTTTGTTCAAGTGTTTGTTTTCATGATCAGTTTGGTTTTAATGAGTTATTAAATTATACAAAACGGGGCTTTTCTGCCATGATTGACAGCTGTGACAGCCAGTCCGTGCGCTCACATTCAATGGAACTGCTCATGATTTGTCGGACGGATGTTTGGGCGGGATCTCCCCACAGCGGATATCATTACTGCGCAGATGCAGGGCTCCCAAAAACATCAAGCCTCACAAGAGTAATGTTCGTATCAGGGATATTTTAACCTCACTTCAGCATAGCGGGGGTAAGTCAGGGCGCGTCGTCCATCATTATTTACAGTCTATGGGAGCTTCTGGTCTACAACTGCCTCGATCTGTTAGTTTGTTATTTTGTAACTTTTGTATTTTTAAACAGTTGATTTGGATTCACCAAAGTCACACAATACACAAGTATGAACTAACAATTGAAGCATTGTTCCAGCAGCAGCTCCCATGTTCAACAAGGTAAATTTTTTTGTCAATGAAGCCCGGCATTAAAGAAAGCATAGATAAGTTTCACTTTCTGTTCAGTCCCTGTCAGAAAGGGCTATCTCTCTGGGACGTAGTGATCATTTGACTGAATAAATAAGACCTGAATTATACTGCACAAGCTGTGTGTAAAATGATGTTTTAATATACGTAGTTTTGCTGTTATGAAACGTGGACCCCATTTACTTCAACTCATCAAGAATTCTCTTAATTTTTGGGTTTGTTGTTTACCGAGGAGTCAAGCAAAAAAACAAAACAAAGTTTTCTTTACAAATTTTCTGTAACACAGGGTGAGTAATTGATTTACAAATAATCTTTTTATGGATGAAGTATTCCTTTAAGAAACTATTTACAACATGATAATTCACAGAGCAGCATTAGCACCCCATTGGAGTAATGTTTGTGTCCTGATGAGTTTAAGTCCAATGTTCAATCTTAATTCAGCAAAGGCTGCAGCTTCTATCTAACCACAAAGGACATGACAGTAAGACATGGAACAACACTGAGCTGTTTCTAAAGTCAATCCTGCACCAACAAGGATCAGCACTGATCACATTCAATCAAGATGTAATTGTATTCTTTTAATTATATTCATATTTTAACCTATGACTGAATCAAATCAAATGGAAAATTTGTTTAATCATTATCTATACACTGCAGTTTAAATTACACAACGAATGCTTATCAATTGATTGGTTATTAAAGGTTCTGGTCAGTGACATTGTATTTTCATGTCTTACCACTATAATTATAAATAATGTTTACTTGATATTTTTACACATTGTTTTCAAATGCGTATCATGCAGTTTTACATTGTTGGAGGTATTGTTGCTATTTTTCATTGGTGCCTATTCATTCCAGAAAAGTTATGAAAATCAGTGAGCAGACTCCTGAAATGTGCTGGAGGTGTGCATCCAATCACAGAGAAGATTAGCAGCTGAAGCATTACTTGATTTGAAAAGCAATGTCTTTTCTTATCATTCACATTGTGCAACAGTGAGTTTAAACTTGATGTTCACTGTGATGGATTGCAGCACTGAGGAGCCTGTCAGTTAATGTTCATATTGTATAAAAAAGGAGTGGAAACTGATGGATGCCTGGAAAAAAATTCAAAATGATGAAACTGATATAATGCAGAACCACTGGTGTGACTCCATAGTGTCACAACTGGTGTTTAATAAGTTAGGATGGCAGCAGTGCACATGGAAGCTCCATCACTGTGTGAGAGACAGCAGATAAAGTGCTTCTTATTCAACCTCTTACTAAGGTAGAAAACGCAAACTAATATTATAATCTGTAAACCTTTAACTCAGGCTGGACCAAATGCAATGCTTTTGCAATCGAAGCTTCTATTGAGGTTTGAATGTATGGCAACATACTTTGTGAAATCATCTCCTTAAAAAAAGGTGAAATCCTTCGACAGAATCCTACAGAATCCAAATACAGTCATATTTCAGGTTTAGTAAGTAAGCCCCTTTCTATCAAATTCTGTAACAAAAAAATTAGGGCTGTCAGAATTAACACATTATTGTGTAGCAATTATATGATGTTTTTTTTGTTTGTTTGTTTGTTTGTTTGTTTGTTTTTTGTTTTTTTTATCACCAGTCAGCGTTCCTGTCTTGAAGAGGCTGTACTGGGCTTTTTAAAAACATGATTAAAAAATAGATAACTTCAATTAATCGCGATTAAATATTGAAATTCTGTGATTAATCATGATTTTAAAAATTAAGTGTGTGACAGCCCTAAAATGAGTGTAATTTATGGTTCTGTTGCTTCTGAAACACCCTGTGCAGGGGTGCAGCAGCAGATTCTGGACCCTATGAATGAGCAGTCTCTGTGCCCCCAACCCCCCTTCCTCTCTTGATCCATGGCTCTCTCATGCATCATTTGAACTTAATTTATTTATTTCTTTTTACAAAGTCACATTGTTTTTTTTCCCTTCCCTTTATTTCTCCTCTTTTTTTGGAACCCTGATTTCTCTTTTTTGGGGGACATGACGGTGTACGCTTGTGCTCCAGCAGCATGAGCAGTCATTCTTTAGAGAGGAATCCTTGTGCAAGGCTGGACTAAACCACTGTGCATATTTAAGGGGTGAGCGTGGCCTAAAAGAGTCTCTCTTTCTCTCTCTCTCTCTCTCTCTCCTTCCACCCATTAATTCAGCCCGTTTTAATTTAGTTACAGCACTAAATATTTATAAAAATAAAACATTCCTAACAAAACCAAGCTATTTCTTGCCAACTTTTGGAGGGCCGTGAGTTATCAGTCCCACTTTTCCGCTGACGACAGCACTCCCCTGTGTGGCAAGCGGAACAGCAAACAGTTTTTCAACTATAGTGAAAATGTTTTTTGATTTGATTAAATTTTTCATTCAGTAGCAGGTGGTGCAGCCGGCAAGAGTTTATTGGTTTTGCTGGCCGAGATTTTAACAAAGTGAAGTGACCTTACTGCCTCTATGCACATCTGCACGTCTCTGTAGTGAAGTAGGTGATAACAGGAAGACTTTGACGCAATTTGATGCAAATACTGTCACATGTCAACATTTCTCCAAAAGCCTTAAAGACTATAGGGCATCAGCGGCAGTCACTGATGAGGGTTTATGTTGTGTAATGTGTTTTGTTGAATGTAAGATACAAACTTCCAACGGCTGTTTGTATTGTTTCAGATGATGCAATAAACTCAACAGTTGTTTAGATCATGAGCAGCCTGTGCAGTGTGTGCAGTGTGTGCAGTTTGTGCAGAAATGACCTGAGATCTGCTGGCTTTAAAGGTGCATCATGTTAGTTCCAGCTGTAGTATTTCTGTGTCAATGCCACTTACAGTCATCAGTTAGCTATCTTGCGTTTGCGTATATATAACTTCATAGCTTACCAGTGTTGTAGTACTCGACATTGGTTTTGGTCTCAAGACTGGTCTGGAGACCACTCAGAATCTAACGCATTTTGACTCGATCTTGTCTCAGTCACGGACTTATCTGACATTTGAATAATAATTTTAATTTTCATAATAACTTTTTTTTTATTTAGACAGGTCAAGACCATAACGGATATATTTGTTAACATAATTACCTTGATTGGTTGTAAAACTTTTCCCTTATGTGTATATATACTACATATCCACAAGTTTCCACAAGTGCATCAGAATTAAGAGTAAAGCATCCAGGCCAAGACTTTTGGGTTTGACAGTGCAACCCACTGCTAGAAAAACTGTTGGCACTGTATTGTTTTGCAAACAGCGGATACATTACATTTGCATTTAAGTATGTTGTGGATACTTTATATTTATCTTTTTATTTATTTCTTTTTTAAATAGTTTTCTAAATTGTCATTTTGTCATTGTTAAAAAAAAAAACAAAAACATTTTATTCACAGTTCAAAGGTTTAAATACTTAAAACAGCACAAGGGAAATTATGTTTCCCCGGGTTTCAAAGGGTCAATATGAAGTGTGGTTTTGGCACAAAGACTGTTTGGTTGTTGTTAGAAAAATATCATTTTTTTGGGTCAAAACACAATCACAGCACGAAACAAGCAATGTCTAGGTTAAAAAAGGGGAAAAAAAGAAAGAAAACTGCTTGTCATTTTGTGATTTGCAAAAACGTTGATACAACGTTTGATACAATGACTTTTGTTTTAATTATTTTTGGGTTTTTTTTAATTATTTTTTGTTGCATTTTTGTGACATTCTATACTATGACATTTTCTTGACATACTATACTATGACTTGTTTTTTTGTAGTTTTTTTTTTTTTTTGCATTTTGATGACATACTCTGACTTTGTTTGCATTTTATGACATATTTTACGATAGCGTTTTATGTTTCTTCATATACAATCCCGTGATTATTTATTTGTTCCATTTTTATTGCTGTCTGTACTAATTAATTTTCTTGACTATACTATGACATTTTTTGCACTTTATGACAAACTGTATTGTAATTTTTTTTGACATACTATACTACACCTTTTTTGCATTTTTATGACATACTTTGACATTTTCTTAAATACTTTATTATCTGAAATACTATTTTTGTCCTTCTAGTGCAGTGGAGTCGGTGTCAGGCAGTCAGACGTGTTATCAGTCATGCTCCGTCACTCACCCGTCCCTGACTTACCACACACTCTGCTTCCCTTTACCCCTAACTTGTGAAATGTAGGCTGAAATTTCTGTCACCATCAAATGAGCTTTTCTTTTTAAAGGTTTGCACGTAGCCTCCGTTTAACGCCACTGCTTGATTAAAAATACAGGAAACCGAAAGCAAAAAGAGGAAGTGCAATTTATTGCCCAGAACATCACTGGTTCAGGGACCTCGGTGAAGTGAGGTGTCTGCACAGAGCCCAAAGGATACTGAAAGACAGCAGCCACCTCAGCCACAGTCTGTTCACCCTGCTGCCATCTGGAAAAAGCCCCTGCAGAACCACCAGCAGACTATGGAGCAGCTTCTTTCCCCAGGCTGTGAGACTCATAAACTCCTCCTTTAACACCAAAAACATGTAGCAGGATTAAGGATCAACTTTAATTTCATTTATTCTTGGCAAAATAGATTTGCCTTGTACCTTTTATAAATGCCTTAAATAAGGATTTTTAAAATAAACACATGAAAGTCATTCCATTGAATGTCAGACAACAGACTGGAACTCTCTCTTTCACACACATACAGTACATCAATTTGATCACAACTGAAACATATGAGCATCCTCTATACAGACTGTGGGAACATTTTTGATAAACATACAGTACATGAGCCCCACAGGATGAATGGTAATGATGCCACCATTAGGTTAAAATTTGTGGCTCTCACTGTCAAATAAAGTAAGAGAAAATCATCTTAAAATATATATAACTTTGTCAATAAGAAGCAAGAAACTTCAATAGAAAAATGCCAGATGTCTCTACTGATATTGATTTATCTCGTTCCAAGAAAATAAAGGCTCATTTATTAGCCTGATCCAAATATTAGTCGAGTTTTTGACAGACATCTCTGCCAATACTGGATTTTCCATTTCAACACCATATGACCCTTATATCAGCAGAGCAGACAGATATATCAGCCAATATTTTATTTTATTTATGCCATAAAATATAATTTGGTTGTAGATTCATACAGTTTAGACACTGATTGTGATATTGCAGAACAATTAGCGCACTTAAAGTTGAGTGATGTACTGTTTTGGCCGATAAAGCAGGGGAAGTTGTACTGAAACAGATAAAACCAGTATCAGCAGATGCGTCTGTTGAAATAATTTCATCTGTAAAGAAATGTCAAAGTAAAATCTGAGGTAATTTAGAAACTGAGATGTAATGACTTACTTTGTATGTTATTACTTTATTCAACAATGAGAAAATAAAGGCTTATTTATTTCCCCCGTTACAGGGGTTGTTTTTGGGGAGTTTTTCCTTAGGTGATGTGATGGTCTAAGGACAGAGAGATGACGAATGCTGTAAAGCCCTCTGAGGCAAACCGTGTTTTTAAATAAAATTGACTTGACATTATTTGTCTGACCCAAATATTGGTCCTGGTTTTTGACAGACGTCACTGCTGATACTGAATTTTCCGCTTCAACACGATACGACCCTTATATCAGTAGAGTAGACAGATATATCAGCCAATATTTTATTTTATATATGCCCTAAAATATCATTTGGCTGCAGATTCACATAGTTTAGACACTGATTGTGATATTGCAGAACAAATTAAGGCACTTAAAGTTGAGTGATGTATCGTTTCGGTGATAAATTATGTGAAGTGTTCCAGAAACAGGTAAAACCAGAATCAGCAGATGCGTCTGTCGAAATCAAGGAATATCTGTAAAGAAATGTCAAAGTAAAATCTGAGGTAATTTAGAAACTGTGATGTCATAACATTCTTTGTCCATTAGAGAGGACTGACATGTTTTAATATTAAGGAGTATGGCATTTTGTTTGTTTGTTTGTTTGTGTTGTGTTTATGTAATAACTGAATAATTGCCTATATTATGTTATCAAACATATCACTTAGGCTGTAAAAAGTAATAAATGCACTTCCTCTCAATTCAAGTTATTGTCATAAGGTACAGAAACACATTTATTTTAAAAATGTATCAAAAATACTAAAAATATAACATCTTACAGACTTCAATTCAAGCCAGTTTTATTCATAAAGCTCATTATCACAAAACACAGTTTACAGCATACGACATCCCTCTGCCCTTAGACCCTCACATCGCCTAAGGAAAAACTCCCCAAAAAGTATGACATTTTGGATGATTTTCGGACAACACAATATCATTTTGGATGATTTTCGGACAACAAATGATAATATGACAACAAATGACAATATGACATTTTCTGTCATTTTTTTTGATATGCTTCATTATAATGTTTTTGGACATTGTTTCAACCTTCTATACTATGACATTTCTTGACATGCTATTTTATGTGGTTTTCAGCTGCTTTGGGACATGTCATATTTTGACATGTTTCGCCTTACTACAGTATGGCATTTTCGGTCACAACTTCGACATACATACAATGCCATACTATATTATGGCGCTTCAGTCAATTTTTCGACATTCTATACTGTGACGTTTTTGGCAGTTTCTTTCGACATTCTATAGTGTGACGTGTCGACATGCTGTTTTATGTGGCTTTCAGTTCTTTTTTGACGTCATATTTTTCGCCATACTATAGTACTGCGCTTTCAGTCATTTATTCGACATGCTACATTATAATGTTTTTGGACACTTTTAACGTTCTATACTATGGCATGTTTCGACATGCCATTTTATGTGGTTTTCAGCTGTTTTTTTGGTCATGTCATATTTGGACATTTTTGGCCATGCTATAATATGGTATTTTGGTCATTTTCTTGACATGCTATAATATGATGTTTTTGGACGTTGTTTGACATTGACATTCTATACTATGTGGTTTTCATCTGTTTTTTGGACATGTTATATTTTGACATTTTCACCTTACTATAGTATGGCGTTTTTGGTTGTTTTTTCAACAATCTATACAATGACATATCTCAACATGCTATTTAATGTGATTTTCAGATGTTTTTTGGACATGTCATATTTTGACATTTTTCGCCTATAGCGTTTTTTGGTCAATTTTTCAACATGCTATATTATGATGTTTTTCGACCTTTATTTGATATATCATACTATGACGCGTCCCGACATGCTATACTTTGTGGTTTTTAACTGTTTTTGTTTTTATTTTGATATTTTTCTCCATACTATAGTATGACGTTTTGGGTAGTTTTTTTGACACACTACATTATGATGTTTTTGGACACCTTTTTCAACTTTCTATACAATGATGTGTGTCGTCATCCCTTTTTATGTGGTTTTCATAGTATGATGTCCAAAAATAATAATAATAATAATAAAAATCACCAAAAATGTCATTCTATTGTATGAAGTCTAAAAATAAAGTAAAAACATCATTCTTTAGTATGTCATCAAAAAAACATCAAAAGCATCATAGTATAGTTTAATGTCCAAAAATAATCAAAAACGTTACCATATAGTATGTCATCAAAAATTAATCAAAAACGTCATAGTAAAGTATGATTTCCAAAAATCAACAAAAACATTATACTATAGTATGTCATTAAAAAAAATAAAACGTCATAGCATAATATGTTGTCCAAAAATATTAAAAAACCTCATTGTATAGTATGTTGTCCAAAAATCCTCAAAAATGTCATAGTATAGTATGTCATGCAAAAATCAACAAAAGCATCACAGTTTAGTATGTCATCAAAAAATCATCAAAAACGCCATACTATAGTAAATCATAAAAAATCATGAAAAACGTCAATGTATGGTATGTCATCCAAAAATAATCAAAAATGTCATACTATTGTATGTCATGAAAAAACCATCAAAAACATCATAGCGTAGTATAATGTCCAAAATTCATCAAAAATGTTACAGTATAGTATGATGTCCAAAAAAAATCAAAAACATCATAGTATAGTATGTTGTCCAAAAATCAACAAAAGCGTCATAGTTTGGTATGTCTTCCAAAAATCATCAAAAATGTCATTCTATTGTATGATGTCCGAAAATTAAGTAAAACATCATTCTTTAGTATGTCATCAAAAAATCATTGAAAAACGTCATAGTATAGTATGTCGTCCAAAAATCAACAAAAGCGCCATAGTTTAGTATGTCTTCCAAAATTCATCAAAAACGTCATACTAAAGTATAATGTCCAAAAATCATCAAAAAGGTCATAGTGTAGTATGATGTTCAAAAATCATCAAAAACATCATACTATAGTATGTCATCAAAAAATAATCAAAAACGTCATAGTATAGTATGTTGTCATAAATTCATCAAAAATGTTACAGTATAATATGATGCCCCAAAAAAATCAAAAACGTTATAGTATAGTATTTCCTCCAAAAATGATAAAAAATGTCATAGTATATATATTGTCAAAAAATCATCAACCCTTATGAGTACAAGCCATTACAGGCAATGAATGAATGAATAATATAATATGATTTTTGGAGGACATCATACTATACTATGATATGTTTGATGATGTTTAAAGACATACTCTTGTATGACATTTTTGATCATTTTTGGTCGACATACTTTACTATGATGTTTTCCTTGTTTGTTTTTTAAATTTTGAGCAACAAACTATACTATAATGTTTTTTCGAGTTTTTTTTGGACGACATAATACGATCCTTTGATATTTTTTATGATGTTTGAAGACACAATCTACTATGATATTTTTCATGATTTTTTGACATTATATTATATTGTGCTGATTTTGATTATTTTTGGACGACATACTATGCAATGAAGTTTTTTTGAATTTTGGAGGAAAAAGTTTCCCAATATATTTTTTCAACATTTTTGGACCACTGTCAATACTCTATTTTTGAAGATTTTTGGACTACAAACTATAGTATGACATATTTTATAAATTTAAGGCAACCGACATTACTATGACATTTTTTCACATTTTTTTAACAACACACTATACTAAAACTTTTTTTCTGAAATTTTGATAAAATACTATACTGTGCCATATTGGATGACATATTACAGTATGACGTTTTTGATGATCTTTGGATGACATACTGTACTATGACGAGTTTTTTTAAATACATTTTGGGCAACATTCTTTACTATGATGTATCTAATGATTTTTGAACAACATGCAACAATAAGATATTTTTAAAGATGTTTGGTAGACATGCTGTAGTATGACATTTTTTAACAATTTTTTGAACAATATACTATACTATGACAATTTTTTTTTCAAAATCTTTAGACAACATACTATGTTGTGCTATTTTTGACGACATAGTAAACTACTTTGATGTTTATGATCATTTTTGGACGACATACTTTATAATGATGTTTTTGATGAGGTTTTTTTCACGGTTTGTAGATGGCAGTATACTATCATATTTTTGATGATTTTGGACAATTAAACTATACAATTACATTTTTTATGATTTGTGAATGACACATTATACTGTGATATTCTAAAGCAGTTTTGATGACTATACTATAATGTTTGTGATGATTTTTCAATGTATTATACTCTGATGCGTTTTATCACTTTTGACAACATATTATATCATGATGTTTTTGGATGATATAGTGCACTAATGTGTTTTTTATGATTATTGGACAACTTAAAATTCTTTACAATTTTTAGGGTTTAAGACAACATACTATCCTTTCCACACTTTCCAAGTCCGTTTTATTTTTGGATGATATACTATATCATGAAGTTTTGTTGTTATGATTTTTTGGGAGACATAAATATACTATAACATTTTAATTATTTTTTGAAAACATATAATATTATGAAATTTTTTAAATATTTTTTGGACGACAAACTACAATATAACGGTTTTTTTTCGCGATTTTTCGACGACATACTATACTGAATCCTTTTTAAATCATTTTTGGACAACATATTATATCATGATGTAATTTTTTTTAAGGCATACTACCCTATGACGTTTCTTATGATTTTTGGACAACATCCCATACAATGATGATTTTTGGTTAACTTACTTCACTACAAACACTTTTTTAAAATGATTTTCGGACCACACACTGTACTATAATCCTTTTCAATGATTTTTCTAATCACATACTATATCATGACTTCTGATGATTTTTGGACAACACATCAGACTTTTTCATGGTTTTTAGATTTACCATATAATAAGGTTTTGTGAGAGTCTACATTACATATTTTTGGAGGTGTTTGTATCACACAGTTTATTGTGAGAATTTTTTTTTGACGAACTATAATATTATCTGTTTTTAATTTATTTATTTCCATTTTCATATTTAAATCTACATATTTAAATACACTACGACTTTTTTTATTTGCATTTTATATATATATATATATATATATATATTATATATATATATATAATTAACTATTACTGTTTTATTTATTCTGAGGCTTCTTTTTAATTTCATTTTGATACAGTATACAGAAGCCACATATACAATAGCCTACTTTCATAAATGTACTTAGTTACATTCCACCACTGCGCACCAACATTAGAAACAGAGTCTCAGTAAAGTGAGTTTCCTCTTTGGGCGTGTCTGACTTACAGCTTTCACTTCTGCCTGCTGCAGCAGCTTCACATGATCTCTCTGTGGCTCTGTGACTGGATCACACCGGAGACATGAGCTTCTATAGCGATGCTTCCTCAGAGGACATCAGCGACGAGTTGGAGACTTTGGGGTAAGAACGACTGGGACTTTAACACTGTAATTTTAAGAAAAGAAAAACGGTCACACATTCTGAGCACTTGTTTCCACGGCTCGCGACCAGTGTGCATAGTAGATATTGCACAGTTAGTAACCTCTTAAAACTGTTTTTTTCATGCACTCTATATTTTATTACAGAAAATTACAAAACAAATCATTTCTAGCTTTTGTTGAATGGTGTTTTGCCACAGTAAAGGTTCATAGGTCAGCATAATTTACTGGTTAGAAAGAATGTTAAACATGCTCAGAAGTTACACTAAAACAGAATATAGGTCATCCTGATGTTAAAATATAGAATGAAAACTAATTTTCTAAGTGATCTTTACCATGTACAACTGTACAGTGTAATCCAGTACAACAACAAGCAACTCAGCTATGTTTTCCACTTTTATAAAGCAGATAATGTTCAGTAACATCACCACTAACAAGCACTAGCAATCATAAATAGCAAAATAACACTGAAAACTTTAGGCTTTTAACGGTCACAATGTCCACTAGAGCTGTTATATTAATTTGAAAGTTTAACAGGGGTGAAGCAATGGGGTGGCTTGGGGGGCAACAGCCCCTAAAGGAATCTAATAGCCTTGGTGGTTGTTAATAGGGGGGCCTAGAGGGTCTTCCGAGTTGCTGCAGTAGGGCTGCCAAATTATGGGTTTATCTTTCTTTTTATTTCTTAGTTTTATTTATTACATTTTAAATATTGCATACTGCTTGATCATTTTAAATTTCATTTATTAGAAAAATAAAAACCTGTCTGAACATGCACATTAACATAAATCCACTTCAATATAAGGGGTTAAGATAAATAGGCCTATCCATAAAAGCCATTTTATTGACAGTACACACTGATGTTAGGTTAACTGTTATCCATGAATTCTTTAGCAATCATGTGGGCTAGCAGATGGGCTAGTAAATCATTGTGCAGTCCCTTTTTAAAAAAAAAACAAAAAACAAACTTATTTTACATGTGTTACATGTGTTATGTTACATATAGGTAAGTTACTCTGTTATTATCCCAAGTGAATGAATATTCTTGAGAGCCACAATTTTTCAAGCAAGAGACACTGATACACCAAACCACAATAATGCAAAGGGTGAGGCTAATGCAAATGTTGGCCTAATTTTTTATTCAGATTGCTGGTGATTGTTGATTTGTTGTTGGAGCAGCCCAGATTATTATGGGATGGATTTAAATGTAGCTGATTTGTCATCTAAACATTTATTCTGTGAATTTGACTCTAGCATTGCATGACAAAAATAGGTTTCAAGATTAGTAATGCTGTTAACAACAAATTCCTACCATACCTATGCAATGGTGGAACAAGTGAATATAAGTATAATATAGAATATAAATTTCCTCAACAGTTATTGTGTTAGAATTTTAGAATGATGAAGACAGTTGCAGATCTACCTGATAAACAAAACATCCACACTATCACTCCACTATCCATAATCCTCTATGATATGTCTACAGACTTTCAATTTAGCTTGTTCTTTGTATACACACTCTTGGCAGCTCTTTATGCAAATAATGGACTTTCACATCCTTTAAATGATTTCCTTTGCATCTGTCCAACAGTCTGAGGGCTGTTTAACAGAAAAAAATCTTCCCCATTTCCTCTGAGAGGTTACTTGGGTAATGTCATCAGGGAACATACACTTTAATTGTCATAGTTATGCTGATGATATGCAGCTATACATTTCACTCGACCCTGAGGATGACAACGCACTTTGCTGTCTGTACACTGGAATGACTGCAGTTGAAAAAAATGGATGAGCAATAACTTTTTGAAACTGAATTTTGAAAGTTAAAAGAGGTCTTGCCAGTTTGTACATCTGGTTCCAGAGATTTAATCTGAAGTGATTTAAAGATAACAAAACAGTTTTTTTCACTTAAGAAGCACCCAAACCAAATGTACAGTTGTTCCTATCCAATAAAGATGCTGAAAAATGTATCCATGATTTAATTTCAAATTGATCACAATTTGCTCTTTTAATCGGCCTTCTGAAACAGCCGATTGAATAAATTGTGCTGCTAAACTTTTTACATGTAACCAAACCAAAGAAGAGGGAGCATATAACCCAGACTTAGCGACACGCCACTGGCTCCCTGTATCTTGTAGAACAGATTTGAAGGTTATTTTACTTGTTTTTAAAGATCTTAATGGTCTGGTACCGGCCTACATTGCAGACTTTTTGTTGTTCTATCGTCCCTCCAACTTGCAGATCTTCTGCTGCTGGCTTTTTAAATACACACAGTTATACACACAAGCAAATAGTTAGTGCAGCCTTTGTTAACTACGCTAAAAAATGATGAAGTACCCTTCCAAAAGCTATAAGAGAAGCCATGAGAGGATCTGTCAACATTTTCAGTGACATTTGAAAGCCTGTTTAACTGATCTGGCCTTTATTAATTTTTTTAAAAATTTTTTGAAACAATTATTTTACATCAATTCTCTTATTTTAACTTACTGGTCTCTGTTCTTTTTACTTCGACTTTCAAAGTGCATTCAGAAAGTATTCAGACTCCTTCACCTTTTTCTTCTTTTGCAGCCTTTTGCTAAAATGGTTTAGATTAATTTCCCCCCTCATCAATCTACACTCAATACATCATAATGACAAAGCGGAAACAAAATTTTAGAAATTTTTGCAAATGTATTAAAAAGGAAAAACTGAAATATCACATTGACAGACAGCGATTACAGCATCGAGTCTTGGGTATCATGCAACAAGCTTTTTTCTTTGGAGATTTTCTGCCATTCTTCTCTGCAGATCCTCTCAAGCTCAGTCAGGTTGGATGGCGATCATTGATGAACGGCCATTTTCAGGTCTCTCCAGAGATGTTTGATTGCATTTAGTCAGGGTTCTGGCTTGGCCACTCAAGAACATTCACAGAGTTGTCCCTAAGCCAGTCCTGGAGCCCATATCAGTGGATTGTTGCAGTGATGGTTGTCCTGTTGGACGTTTCTCCCATCTCAACACAGGATCTCTGGAGCTCAGCCAGAGTGACCACTGGGTCTTTGGTGACCTCTCTTACCAATGCCCTTTTCCCCCGATTGCTCAGTTTGTGGCCTTCCCCACATCTGTGCCTCGACACGATCCTGTCTCTGAGCTCTGCAGGCAGTTCCTTCAACATCATGGCATGGTTTTTGCTCTGATATGCATTGTTAGTTGTGTGACCTTATATAGACAGATGGGTGCCTTTCCAAATCATGTCCAATCAACTGAATTTAGGTGGACTCCAGTCAAGTTAGGGAAGCATATCAAAGATGATCAAGAGAAATCTGAGGCACCTGAACTAAATTTCAAGTGTCATGGCAAAGGGTCAGAATACTTATGTCAATGTGATATTCCAGTTTTTCCTTTTTAATAAACTTGCTTTGTCATTATGGTTTACTGGATGTAGGTTGATGGGGGAAACAATGAATTTAAACAATTTTAGCATAATGCTGCAACATAAGAAAATGTGGAAAAAAAGTGAAGGGGCCTGAATACTTTCTGAATGCACTATATATCTTATTTATCACCTCATGTCTTTTAACTGCCGGATCTTGTTGTTTAACCGAAACCAGACTTCAGCTGTACCCAGGATATGAATGCTCACAGCTCACCTTAATGCAAGTGAATGTGGACATTCCTGTTTCTAATCTATGCTGACATTATTCACATGGACCAGTAAGGATTCCCCACAGAGCAGCAGAGGATAAAACAGTCACTAAAGTATATATCACTGACAATAAATGAAGAGGGGAAAAGGAAGAGATGCCCCACTTGACTTGGCCTTGTTAGACTCACTGAAAGGGTTCCAAGCATTCATTTTATCATCATGCTTTCCTAAAGAATGTGGCACTTTAGATTCCCTTATAAATTCTGACAAGTTGATTTTACTTAAAAAAAATCTAGGAAAACCACTGCCTTGAAAAATGTAAGTAAACAGAACTCACAGATCTCCTGATGTCATCCTGTCATGATCAAGTGAACTCAGATGAACTTGGTTTACTGAAGTTGCTAACACTTAGAGAGAACAAGGTGCTTTCATTTGACATTTTTATGTTGCAACAACTTCACAAAATTAAGTAAATGCAGCTAAATTTCATGTATACTTAACACTTAGATATAAAATAAACATTTTTTCTTGTTTCTTTGTTGAAGGTGGTACCACTTTGACCTGTCCCGCCATGCTGCAGAGGCCCTTCTCTTGTCCAATGGGACTGATGGAAGTTATCTCCTCAGAAACAGCAATGAGGGACCAGGCTGTTTTGCCCTGTCTGTCAGGTCAGACTGCTTATAGGACCATCATTCAGTTCTAGAGCGCTAGAGTTACAGTATAGCTCAATTAGGCCATTTAATTGGACTACTGCCCTTGTCCCAGTAAGCACACGGGGAGAGTGACCTATTACATCATATACCAAACAAGTTAGCAAGCGGCAAACAGGTTGAATGTCGAACAGAGACATCTTCTCAGTGCTGCACACATCGTACACACTCTAGCCTTTACTTGGTACCTTCATCTTGTTTTGTGTTCTTGTGTTGAATGAAAATGAGAAAACAAATGTTTATTAATGTTGATACACTCATTTGCAAGATGAAAATTACGTAGATCAACAGTGAGGGCAGTAAACAGATGATAGGAGACTGTGAACAAACCACAACAACATAGACAAAAAGATTTTAAGAGAAACTAATAGTTTGTTGCTGCAGTTGCTTTTTTTTCCCATTACCTTAACATTGACAATAATTAGTATCATTTATGTCAGACAAAATCTGAAGGTAGACAAACTAATGTCAGCCAGGGAAATCTGCCACCAATCTGATGGGTGCCCAGACTTGCAAAATAGGTGATCATAGATGGTGTTTTGTCTAATTTATTTCCATGATCAGTTCTCAATCAAACAAAAAATATAAATATAATATAATATAAGATATTAAATATGCTAGCTCTTTCCTCTACAATATAGAGCACAAGAGTCACTTCAATCAGGTTTGTGACTAACATGCATGTTAATTGTGGAGATATGCTGCATTGCCTTTGTTTAAAGTAGATATTATCTTTGTTTCACATGTATGAAATGTCCCAATGTAATCACGATATATCTACTGTCTAGTGTGTGGTTATTATAGAATGTGTGTTTTCAGCTCAGGCTGATCTTTTGTGGAAGGTTCAGGTCATATTGTGGTTATATGTGTCGGTGACAGGGCAGGTGCGTAATGGCACATTGTGGTGCCAGTTCAGCTTTAGATTTTGAAAATCAGAGCAATGCAGGACTCTAAAATGCTGTTAAAAGCAAGCACATCACTAAGACAGGAAGCAATCAAGCAAATACTTATAGAACACTGATAACTGTATTTTTGCATGTTAACATTTTTGCAAGTGTAACATTAAATGTTGTTTGCCATTTGACACACAGGGCGAAGGATTCTGTCAAGCATTTTCACGTGACACGCAGAAACAACTCCTATGTGTTTGGGTTTAACGAGTTTGCAACCCTTCAAGACTTCGTCAACCACTTTGCTAACCAGCCTCTGCTGGGCAGTGACGCAGGTATGCACAACCTTACATCTGCTAACTAACTAGGCTTAATGTATGTAACCAGCTCATACAGTTAAACAACACATTGATGTGTTCGCTCTCTTTCTGGTTCAACACTTTCATTGGGAAGGTTACTTTCTTTCAGCCTTTATGAGGTTACACTAGAAGTAACCAAGTTTGCCACAAAAAGCCTCAAAGGGACAGTTCATCCTTATATGCTTAGCTGTAACATTTGCTAGCTCAGTGGTGCTAGGTGAGTTGGTAGTGGATGCACTCCTTCTTCTGTGCAGTGACATGGTTGATTCCACAGCAAGACAAAAAACCCACACATGTCCATTGTGTTGTTGGATGTTGTATTTCTTATGTGTTTTAGTGTTAGGTATTCAGGTCTATAACCTACCCTCTGCCTCTGAACCAGGAACCCTCATCGTACTGAAGTGTCCGTACCCATGGCGTGTAGAGGAGCCATCCATCTACGAGTCAGTGCGAGTTCACACTGCCATACAGACGGGCCGCACAGAAAACGATCTGGTGCCGAATGCACCATCGGTATGACACCTACTGCACACATCTGTGAGCAGCTCATACTGAAATATACCAAAATATATCAAAGTACTTCTGTGATTTGATGTGACCAAAGTAATCTATAAGAGAGGTCAAACTCAACATTATTCAAGTCAGTTTTAAAAGATAATTCTGGATTATTACAATGTCCAATCGTAGCTTATAATAAACAGAGTTATGTTCTATGTACCCTAACTATTTGGCAATTGGAGCACCCCAAGTTGGAGCTGAGCATTTAAACACATCTCTCAGTTTCCGCCAGTGAATGCAGTTGTTTGCTCAGTTTTAATCACATCACCTCAGTTTGGAACCTTTGACATCAAACTACAAGAGTTGTGTCTTGACAAAACTTGACTTTCTTCACTATCCAACTTTAGTAGTGAAACTTTTCCTCAAAGCATCAACAACATCAAGGTAACTGTTTTTTTTTTTTTGTGCCTCTGGGCAAGCGACATATGTGGCCAAAGGCATGGTGTTTTTGGATAGTCTGTTCATATGTTCACTCCATTTTCATGAACGCAATATCTCTAGAATGCCTTTAGGAAATGTCTTCAAATTTGTCAGAAACTACCAGAGAGACAGAGAGAGGTTACCAACTTCAATTAAATACAACCAACTGCAGAGATAACCCAGTGCCAAGGAGTTTTCAAACTTCTCCAGTCAAACAATGTCTGCATTTTTGTATCCAAATCTAAAAAAAAAGTGACTGTTTGTATGGTATCACTGCAACCATTGTTTTTTTAATGCAATGTGTGATTGGCCCATTACTATAGCAGCTACAGCTCGTACAGTCTGTTATGTGGTAAGGCTGCACATGCCACCAGAACATTCAAAAGCATTACTATATTGCACATCTGTGGCATCTGGTGACATTTTACACAAATTAATGCTCCCATTCACATGATGGGCAACAAATGAAGTAGACAAATGGGTATCAAATGAAGTTCTATACCGTATCAGTACTCACTTTAAGGGTACTGGTATTGGCATTTTTGACACAATATTTAGCCCTAATTTTGGCCCAGATCTAAGTTCAGTTAACCAGAATTATCCACAAAAGTCAATACTTAATCCCAGTAGATTCAATTTACTACTAATGTAAATCATGTCTTTTCAGCTGGGCACAAAGGAAGGCTATCTCGTGAAACAAGGAGCATTTGTGAAGGTAAGAGCTGTGGAACTATGGGATAGAGTCTGAACACAAATTAGCTTTTATCAAGAAATGTGTGGTTGAAAGCATTATCAAACTGGAGGGGAGCAGAACTCATTTAAGCCTCATCCCACTGCACAAAAAAACAGCTGGCATCTGGCTATTTAATGCAATGACAATATGTACAATCGGCATTCACACCAGGGTTAAATGACTCCGGAGTAGACAGTTTTTACTGCCCAGGTTCCAGTCAGCAGTAGCTACTGAAAAAGTTTCTACAATCTTCTGTTCCTACTGCTTTCTACTGTTTACCTGTTCTCCGGCCTGTGAGTCGCACAGTCACACCAACAAAACAACCAACACACACACACACACACACACACACACACACACACACACACACACACACACACACACACACAAGAGAGGCAGACCAGTGTGCTGCATCGGTGTGTTCACTGGCAGTGGGAATGCAGTCTGTCACCTATATTTAGCAGATTTACCTGTGTTTGAAAAATCTGTGTGCAAGCGCTAATTTTGATGGAAAGGGATTTTAGAAACATTTGGTCCATTGTCTCCCTAAAATATAACCGCTAAATCTTTCTGCAGAGCTGGAAACAGAGGTGGTTCACACTCAACAGATATGAACTCAAATACTTCAAAGACAACATGGTGAGTCTGTCTTCAGCTTTGGGACATGGTGTGCTACATGAGATATTTCACAATGTCAGCTCATCATTCTGATTCCAGTAAATGGATAACTGTACAAAGTTTAAGCTGCTCCAAGTCACACTACACAAACAAGTAGGGGTTCTTGTGATGGGTATGTGTACTCTTAGCTGTTAAGTGTCTCTGTTGCAGTGTGAGGAGCCCATCCGGACCCTGGATCTGAGAGGCTGCTCTGCAGTCCAGTTTGACTATTCTCAGGAAAGAGTCAACTGCTTCTGGTAAGCGATGCTCAGTCAGTGATCAGCACTGAGACGACATGTATAACTAGGGATTATTTATCATAAAGGAATGTAAAAATTGAACAATGTTTCACTCTTCAATAGGAGCCAAACATTTTATTAAAAATGTTTGCTGTTTCTAAACTGGGCTGCTGTAGAGGCAAAGCGATGGCTTAGGCCCATACACTATAGTATAAAGACAAATGTGCGTAATATTTATCAGATAACACCAACAATATGACAAAAAAGCAACCCAAATCTAAGTCAGAGATAAGTCACAGCAAAGCAGTCTGTGCCAGCAGCTGGCTGTACTTCCCCATGGTTGCAACATTTGTGTTGTTTAAAAAAAGGGAAGTGTTAGCTGTTTAACAACAGAAGGAAACAGGGGAAGAAAAAGAGAAGGACACGTGACCTGAAAAGGCAGCAGTGACTTTATGGAGGTTACAACCACTGACCATCTTAACCTTTTTACAAAAACTCCAATACTGCAGTTAAATATATGCATAAAACTGGCTGGATAGCCTTAGTTACAGTGAGTTAGTAAGCCATAACTGTCATAACATTTAAACCCCAGAGTTAATAAAACAATTGAAGTTAGTCAATAATGCCGAACAAAGGCCAGACAAGAGTTAAGGCAGAATTTAATGGGAGACGTGGGAAAAAAAGATTTTTTTTCACAAGTTCAAGAAAACTCAGGGTGAGTATCTGATATACAATTAATCATTTGGGTTGTGGAGTATCACTTTAATGGCCACAGTGAACAGGAGGAATACTCGCAGAATGCAAAACCTGTTTTACTGCATGGAGGATTGCTGTGAGGCAGACTTGTAAAATAGTGAAGCTATCATTTAATCCTGAGAAACATCGCTGATCTAAAACACACCTAACTATCAAACAAAACTCTGCATTGGTTTCTGAGGAATACTAGATTCAGGACACTGTCCTCTGTTAGCTCTTAGTTTGCAGACATGACTGTTCACATGTAAAAACTAGATAATATACTGTAATACATACAGTAACTCTGAATGCTATGCTATCTCTGTGTGTCCACAGTCTGGTGTTTCCTGAGAGGACGTTTTATCTGTGTGCAAAGACGGGTGTGGAGGCAGACGAGTGGATCAAGATTCTGAGGTGGAAACTGGTGAGTTTGTTCACACTGCATGTTTTGCACAGCATGACAGGAAACAGGATATTTTTTGCCAGTCACATAACCCTTTGAAACCTGGAGTTTCATAACTCTCATTGTGCTGTTTTCAGATGCCTTTCAAAAGTTTTTAAACCTCTGAGCTTGTAATTTGGTGCGATTACCTTCAAAAATGTGGTAAAATCGGTACTTTACTGATCCATTATCTACTTGTTCTCATTTCTTAATATTGCAGGATTCTTTTTCGTTTTTGTAAATCCATTTTGAGGTAATTCTTTTATCAGCCTCTAGAGGTTTTCTGTATCTCACCTGCACAATCTGCTTCTATTTTGGTGTTGTTCTGCTGTTTTGTTTTTACTGTGCAAAATAAATAAATATAAATAATAAATTAAAAAATTAATAAATGAATAAATAAATGAATGAACAAATAAATAAATAAATAGATAAAGGTAATGACCAAGCTGTTAAGAAATGTTACACAAATTACAAGAAATAAGAAGATTTGGAACATTATTTACAAAAAGTTAGGGAAAAATGTCCAACTAAAAAAAGAAAAAAGCTAGGGAAAAACTATATTTATAATGATCACAATTACATATTTATACATTTTATAATAAACTCCCTTATAATTTTTAAGCACCTTTTTCAGGTCATTTCTTCATTTATGTTTTATTCTTTTCATTTCTTATTTTTCTTACCATTTTTCAGGTAATCTTCAGGTGCCTTTTCCTAATTTCCTTAAAAACAACCTTCTTCACATATTTTTGAAAGAAATCAACACATTTAGTTCAGGTTTCAAAGGGTTAAACTGCTGAAGGGCCTCCTCACTTTATTCCATATTGTAGTGCAGTTATTGTGTGTAGCTTTTGATTCTGTGTTTTGTAAGTGATGTGCTTTTTAGTGTAGTTTTATGTTGTATTGTCTTGTGTCTTCTTTTTTGTATCACTTTATATCATGTGCTGTTGTGTGTATTGTTTGTATTGTGTGTTGTTTTTTTCTTTTCTCTTCTTATATTATTTTATATCAGAATCATAATCAGAATTGCTTTTTATTGCAAAGTAGATTTATACATACAAGGAATATGACTTGGGGCAAAACAGTTAACATAGGGGAAGAAAAAAAATATAAAAATAAAATATAAAATTAGAAATAGAATATAAAGAACATAAAATGTATGTACAGTACATATTATGATGGATATCGTGCTCTGTCTTCGTTCTGACCTGTCAAGGGACTGCAGATGTGAACTGAAGTTGTGAATTGAAGATGTGAATGAATACAATGTGGTGCAGTGCATCAAATGGTAACATGTATGTTTTAATATGGTCCCCTTACAAAAAAATGAAATAAAATAAAATAAAGAAGAAAATAGAACAAAAACTACTAAAGAATATCTCTGGGCATACACAGGTCCTCTTGGGGATTGTTGAAAAGCTTTCTGGGAAATTGAGGAAATCCCCAGTTGAGGTCAGTAGCAGAAGGCATGGCTGGTTAAGGGAGAGTTGATAATTACCACACTTGCAGTTTCTCTGGGAGGAGTTTTGCTTTCAGCTGTGCAAACAGACAGAAAGTGAGTGACATGTCACACAGCTTGTGTCACACTAAGGTACTTCCTTATTTCTCAAAATACCATGTTTGTCCAACCGCAGACCCTCTGCTGGTTAAAACAACACAATGCTGTACTGTAAGACCATACTCTCGTAGTGTTTTACATCAAAGTTGAATCTGTGCTTAACTGCAGAAAATGTTTGTGCATTGTAAAAACAATAAATGAATACAATATCAGCTGCCCTCAATTTTTGAGAGCCACATTTTAGGCTAAAATATTTAAGCTAAAATATTTTCCCATTCATTTCAACAGTCGTTCTGTTAAATGTCACATGATGTAACAATAAGAAATAAAGTTGTTCTTTTCTTACATCCACGCTGGTTTCAGAAATTGTTCACCACAACCCTAAGCGTAGCTAGCCCTGGTTTGTACAAACGTCAGACCAAAAACAGAATTGTGTACTATTGCCAAAGGTTATGATAAAACAGAGAAAGCTGTAGCAGGAGAATCAACGAGATTGACCACAAGAACAACACATATGTAACAGCAGACTTACTCAGACTAATTCTAGCAGTCTTTAAGAAAGCTTCCTGCCAGGAGTCAAAATGTACATTATGATTTGTTTTTAAGTAACTCAGTGTTCTGAAAGTGGCAGCAGCAAATGTATGCTGACTTGACAGTTTTACAGCATGTAAAGGCTGATTTTATTTATTATGCATGGCATTGTGCATGTCTGCAGCTGGCTATACGCAGGTTTCCTTTAACCCTAAAATTGTGCAAATTAAAATTGCAAATATAAAATACGCCCAATGGAAACACATCAAATTGGGAAAAAAATGACATTTATCACAAAAATGTTTTTACACTTGTATGAGGTGGTATTTCAGGCAATTTGAAAAGGCCATATTTTGCAAAACTGCAATGGCTTTGGCTCTTCTAGGTCACATGATGCTATGGCTATGTAGTTGTCTGTAGGAACTGGCTCCCTCATGATGCAGCAGGAGCTACATGAGCTGTTATTGCATCACATAACTCTTCAAAAGTTGATCATCCAGAAGTTTTGAATCCACAATCTGTGAAATCATGGACTATCAGTGCCCAGAAATCCCTCATATATAATTCTTAAATTAACTAAACCACAGCCCACCCCGGTTGTTGTAGGGTTTCGTTAGTTTTAACTGCGCAAATGGTGAAATGATAAGGAAAGAAACTTTTTGAATACTGTACCGTGTGTCAATTTACATTTTGAACTTTTCTAATTTTTTTTAAATAATGTTCTCTATTAATGAACAGTGTTAATGGTGGTGATGTCTTTACTTTTGTTAAGTGCTCTCTTAATCTCTTTGTTTTTAAATGTTGTTTTGTTTGTAATCCATGTCATTGTGTTTTTGTTAAGCCAAAGACAATTTTCCACATTTTGGACAAATAAAATATCTAATCTAATATAATCTAATACGTCGCCACTCCCATGTATGAGGAGCTCAATAACACGCCTACGTGGCCTTGGATTGGAAATAATGTCGGCTAGTGTGGTGGCTGCAGTTGAAATAAAGCTGCTAATGTTTTGAACATCCATCACGATGCTTCTTGGAATATCATCACCTGATGAGAAGTTGCAGAACATCACTCAAAAGAAAACACAGTCATCTCGCAATTGTGTTTAATCGACATTTTGAAAATATTGCTTTTGCACAAATCTGTAATGGAAACCCGCCTACTGACTGTCTGTCTGTCTCCAGTCACAGATAAGTAAAGGTCGATGACCGCTGTGGGAGGAGACGCTGGAGATGGAAAGAAGCCAAATGTTCACAGAAGTCGTCACAGCAGCTGGATGAACGATGAAGAACAGCACCATTTAAAAGTGAATAGTAAACCCGAGCATGAATAACACTGGGACACATTTCCCTCAGTGTTCTGACTAAAGACTAAATACTTGGATGTGACTCCACGTTGTTTCAAGATCATCTAAAGATGCTTCACTTCTCATGAGTGACCTCTTAGCAGTCACTGCTTTTCTTACCCAGAGGATGCTTGTTCATACTAACATCCTTTGTTTTAATAGCTACAAGCTTCAAGGATATTTCCAGCATTATTCTGTTACACCAAAACCGACAAGTCTGCCTCTCAATATTTTGCGAGTTTGCTCCCGTCTTCAGCTCTCAGCTCCAAGCTCACTGTTTCTTACTGGGGAAGCAACTGAAATAGGAGGACATAATGCATTTGTCTTATTTATACGCCAAACTTTATTCATAGTTTCTCCCCAAAAAATATATACGCAACTATTTTGTTTTTACTACTATTTTTCACAAGTTGAAATAAAAGATCGTAGGCTTTTCTTTGTACACTGAGGACAACCTTCTTATTTTATAATGTTATTTTTTTTAATTGCACAGATTTGTAAAAATGTGCAAAAATTTAAAAAATTGTATTAGTGAGCACAACAGTCCTAGCTGACTGGTGTGACATAACAAGATGCTGTAAAAACATCATTACTACACAGGTGTGCGTTGGGATGGGCACAATAAAAATTATCGAAATTTTGAAAATATCATTTAAGTTTTGTGCAAATCTGTAATGGAAACCTGCCTTGTGTGACTCATTTATGTGTGTAGAAAATGACTTGAATAATAAAAACAACCAACTAATGGATGTATTACAAATGATTAATTATGCAATCACTCCTCTAACACAATCATACATGACTGTCAACAAAACAATGACAACAGTCAACAAGTCAACATGTAACTATACACTAAACTGTCATCGCTATATTAAAGTTCAGTTAAACGGACGACTGTGTTAGCAACACCTTGAAAGGCTTCAGGTTGCAGCAAGAGTAAAGTGAAAGTGCCCTATTTTTTATTGTTGGACACTTAACAAAAAAGAGCATCAGCATCTCTGGTGATGTTTATATTTGGACTTTATGAATATCAAATCTAAGAGACATATGCAACTGATGAAGTTTTAAAATTCTTTTGGCTGCTAACATGAAAGGCATCATGGGAAATGGCGTCAGGAACCCCAGAACAAAAAGTATGACTGCATTGCTATAGAAATAGAGGGCACAAAGTGTTTGAGGAAATTTACGCTACATACCATATGTATTTATATTAAAGGAAAGGCAGGGAAACCACTTCAGGTGCTGAAAATGAAACATTTATTGAGACATTTGATTTGACATATAAACTGTCAGAGCTGTGAAAATGCTGATGAGAAGCACCCAAATTTTACACAACATGGCAGAAAGCAAAAATGAACAGGAAATTTCAATCATGATGTAAACAGATAAAGACGCTAACATAACTTGGGACTGTAAAAACCTCCAGACCGGTTTTCAGACAGGACCTGAATGCACCGTTAGAGACAGAGAGAGATTCAGAGAGCAGGATGTGATGGAGTCTGGGGATTCTGCTGTGGATCCTGCTCACGGTTGTCCTGTCTCTCGGAGCTTATGTCACCTCCACCACCTGCCTCAGCTCCTCTATTAGTGGAGCCAGCTCCTTCTCCAGACTCATGATGAGACCTGAGGATACACAGAGTGCACAGCTGTTACTTTACTGCAGAAAACGAGATTAACCGCAACGGACAGCTGGGCTTGGCGGTATTATGGGCAATCCTGACGGTGTGATTTTCAATACGGTCTATAATACGGACCCTGTAATGAGGATGTTTTGGCTGCAGTGTGCATCAGATGCCACCACAGATCAGAGGCAACTGTGCTGACTGCAAGCGATGAAAGGAATGTTACAAGACTGTAAACAGCCAGTCAACAACAGCCCGTGCTTGTGTTGTGACCGCAACAGCACAGAGAGAGTAGAGAGATGGTACAGAAAACTGCTTGTTTTCACATCTAACCTACGACTAGGTTAGATCTAACCTACGTTCACTCTAAAGAGTGAAATAACTAATTAAACGACCAACAAGACTGGCCAACATGATTTTGTTGAGTTTTATTTTGTTTCTGTTGAGTGTTTTATGATGACTTACAGAGGCATATAAGCTAGTCTCGGTAAGGTTAAAAAAAGAAACATGACTTTAGAAGTTGTATAGTTATCTTTCTCTGGTTGATAAGGAAAATAGGTGTAAGAATATTACCATTTATTGACATCTCATGAGTATGTAGACTGAAATGGCGAGACAGCCTGCAGAACGTGGCAAACTTGCCGGTCACCCGTACCGGGGGTTGGTGGGGGGTGCGTTTTAGCACAGCACACTGATACCATAATATACCGTATACCCTGGTGATACTCCAGGAAGGCACAAAGGTTTGAAAAAGTAGATACCAAGCCTTAGACAACCCTGACAGTTTCATACCCAATCCCACCAGTGACCATTTAAATAAACTGTACTTTAATCTTGTGGAACATATTTATTCAAAGTAAACACAAACAAACATGTTCTGTTGCCGGCTGTGGAGCTCTGAGGCTGGCTTCAAGGCTTCCTGCTGCAACGCAGCACTTCTGCCTCTTTGCATTTTCACAGCTCTGACAGTTTATATGTCAAATCAAAGCCACAGAGAATCTACTGTAAAAGACACAAGCACACGTCTTTCTCAAGTAATCAAAAACTTCACAAGTTCTTACCTCAATGGACAAAAGATAAACACTTGTTGAATATTTGCCAACAACAGGGGGACTTCCCCTGTTGTCCCCTCTTGATAGTGATCCCAAAAATACTGCATTTGGAAACTGTTTGGTTGACTTTGTTGAAGTGTTCTTTGAAATGTTGAAGCTGAGGCAGACTACCATGTCGGGTTTATTAACAACTAAGTTAGCATGTGCTTTTTTGCTTTTACTGTCAGAGAGAGACAAAAAATTTGATCTAAGAGACGCTGTGAAAGAAAGATTCAATGTTGTGGCCGACATTGAATCTTTCAGCTTAACCAATCTGGATATTCTAACAACTTGGAACTGGAAATAAAATGAAACCAGCCATCAGAACCCATCACTACTCGTCCATGATGGTATCTGTGCTTTGTTTAGCTGTGAGAAAAGTGCCAACATTATGTTGTTGAAGTGCACTGAGGTGAACCGTGCACAGAGAGTGTTTTACCTGTGTTGGCGTTGCTGCTGGCGATGAAACTGATGACCAGTGGTAACCGATTGAACTGCACGATCTGCTCAACACAGAGACACAACAGACATGTTAGCGCCCAAACTGAGGAGACTTCAGAAAAAGGGAATCACTAAGATTATCTAAAAACCCCAGAATTATCATCAAACAGTATCTACTAAACTACTAAAAAAGCAGATACAAAAAAACAAAAAAAACATATAAACAGGGTTTAGTTTCAACAAACACTGTTCTGTCACTCCCCAGTTAGTTATTCAATATAATATTCAAGTAGGGGCCCCATATTTTCCAGAATAGTTCCTGCCTGTTGTTCAGTTTAAATATTAAATGGTCGTAATTGGCTATTTTGGTCATCTCACCACACCACGTTAAAAGGGATGACTGTTATGTTGTTTTCCAGTGTCTTAACAGGATCCTGCAGCCTGTAATGAGGGCCAACCTGCACCACTGAGTCTGCCCTGCAGACACATCAGTCCCCTCTGGCAAGAAACCCAATATTTATCTTAAAACAACATACTTCTTAAAAGTAAGCTCGCAGTCTACATGTTGGAGTGTCTTCGAGTAATATAATGAATTGGATGGCTGGTGTGTGAGTGTGTGTGAATGATTACATGAGCACACACTATATAGCACCTCTGCCTCTTTTATATGTATCTGTGTCTGAACAGGGTGAATGGTGCACTACATACGAGCAGTTGTCTATGATGCTACAGTTGTCTTTTTGATTTTCACAGGGCATTACACGTCATAACCACACATACGCCATTTCCCACAAATAAACTGGTATTTATAAAAGAAGAATGTGCAAAACTAACACAGATTTCAGAGCAGTGTAATCAGTTGTCTTGAGCCAGCTGCAGATGATGTGAGGTAACAAATGCAACATTATAGTCAAACTTCTTTTTTCCCCAATCTATACTGCGTTCTATAAAATGTCATTCAAAAGGCAAATTTATGTATTTCATCTTAAATTTTTCATGAGGGACAACTTCCATCATTTTCTTCAGTTGCGCTTAAGCAGTTATTTCTCTGCATTGTGAAGCACTTTGTGTGTAAAGTAAAGTATGTGTCAGTATGAGCTCACTGGTAATGCATCTGATGTTGAGCACTGGTGATGAGATCTGACCTGGTAGGTGTTGTAGTAGCAGATGATGCTCTTGTTCTTGGAGAGGCCCAGCTTGCTGCCCTGATCTGTGGCCAGAGCAAAAGTGGACAGGAAGCCAGGTCTAAGAGCGTGGACAGGGGCGTTGTCATTGGCAACTGCGGGGACACAGAAGCAATGTTAACAGCAACATCTTCCCAGACAGTGAACGGCTGCTCCTCGGTCTCTATACTCACACCATTCATTTCAAATATTGTCTAACAAAAAATCAATTATGTCACCTATTTGTGTTACTCCCCTTTAAGCTTTACATGAAGCATGTGGGAAAATCAAATTTGACCACTCCTCAGCAGATACCTCAGTTTTTAAATTGTTATTATTTTTTTTCCTTTATTATAGGACAGCGTGAGACTGATAGGAAGTGGAGCAGAGAGAGAGGGGATAACACGCAGCAAAGGGCAGACGTCAGACTAAAAAATTCAAAACCAAATTTCTACATTCTAACAAATAAATGATATCACTGATGAGAAGGTTTTTGAGGATGAGTTTCCCATAGCTAGCTCTGTCTCTACAGGATATACAGGCAGCCAGGTGCCAAATATCACATGAGCACTACATCTCTATGTGGTCCTATCGTGTTGGAATAGTCTTTACATTGTGTATTTTTACGCTACTAAAACCTACTGAGTATGTGAAAGACAAAAGCATCACTTCAACAGAGATGAGGCCAGCAATATTACAGATATCATGTCTTAATGGGGCTTAGGAGTAAATGTACAAACTGAAAACTACTAAAAGCAAGGTTTTTAACAAAAGTGTTTTCTCTGTAGCCCTCAGCAAATTGTGACACAGATGTGAGGAGGTGTGCCTACTCCAAGCAAAACCACAATATCATGGATCGGTGTGGTCCCCTTTACTGTGTAGAGCAAATGCATAAAGGAGTGAACCAGGGGGCTTCAGAACTGGTTTCTTACCTTTGATCACCGGGACACCGTCCCTGTCTGTCACTACTATAGCATGAAGACCTTCAACACTGAAAGAGACGGACAGGATTTTACAAATTCAGAGGTTTACCTAAGACTTTCTCTCCAGACAGATTTGGCTTTCTTTAGATGCTCTGAGGACTCTAATTCTCTCTTTAGACATTCAAATAACCCTGATGATGGGCATGGTACTAGCAAAAAAACCCCCACAAAACTTTTGTAGGACTAGAAGACGCCAGTCCCACCATGCTTTCAAAGTGTTGCATGAACTTATTCCAGTTATGCACGTGGAGAAGCTGTGACTCAATAAGCAGCAGCATTAATGGAGCTGCAGGAATTTCGGGCAGGTATTGGTTGTGTACTACACGCAACAACAATCTGTTATATTCTTCATATGTCTGGGCTTTAGGGTAGGGTGGCAAGAGAAGCATTTTCTTACTGAGAAAACATCTAAGCCCCGCTACATCAAGTCTACCAAAAGCATGTGATAAAAATGTGCTATCATCTGACCAAGGTTGAACTTTTCTGCCATAACTCCAAAAGGTATGTGTGGTGTAAAAACAACACTGCACATCACCAAAAGAACACCATACCCACAGGGGAGCATGATGGTGGCAACATCATGCTTTGGGGCTGTTTTCTCTGGGACTTTGGTCAGGGTGGAGAGAATTGTGAACAGTTCCACATACTAGTCAATTTAGCTGTAAAACAGCCACCATAAAGCTTAAGATCAAGAAGAATTTCACCTTTCAACATGACGACAACCCCAAGCACACATTCAAATCAACTAAAGAATGGCTTTACCAGAGGAAGATTTAAGTTTTGGAATGGCCCAGCCAGAGTCCAGACCTGAATCCAAAAGAAAATCTGTGGGGTGACCTGAAGTGGGCTGTGCAGAGGAGACGTCCTCATAGTCTGATGGATTTGAAGCACTTTTTCAAGGAAGAGTGGGCAAATATTGCCAAGTCAAGATGTGCCATGCTAATGGACTCCTACCCAAAAAGACTGATGTAATAAAATCAGTATTTCAACCCTGAATTTCTGTGTTTATTTTGTTCACACCAACCCAGGCTACAGTGGTTGATAAGTACTGTCATGAGCTTGCATCCTTTAGACACATGGTTATGATTAACTTTGTGTAGTTGCCAGTAACTCTCCTCCTGGATGTGTGTGTATGTCTGGGTCTGTGTGTATGTACGTGTGACTGTACTTTTTAGTGTTTGTGTCTTAATTTGTGTGGTTTATGTCCTCACAAATTGCACAAAAATATAGTATATACATAAAAAAGCTAGGATTTTACAAAAGACTAAAAAAAAAAAAACACACACTGAAAGTTTCACTGTCAACTGTGACATGGAACAAAGCTGTCACATTCTTCTGTTAGCATTCACTATACCTACCTTTGCAACTGTTTGTACAGGTATCTCTTCAAATCCTGCAAAGAAAAATACGTTAGAGATAAAACAACCAAGTTAGACAAGGATCTACGAGTGTCACCAACCACCACCCTGACAGAGACACAGAGATAAAGGCCACCATCTTAATCCTTTGGGACAGTTTAATGCATTTTACACGCTTTTCATTCTCCATTTTTTGATAATTTTGGCTGTGTTCATGCATATGGCATACATTTTAGCAAGATTGTGTATTTTTGTTTAATCTTGGAATTTCCAGCTCAGCTCCTCCAATAAGTCTAAAATACTGTGGAAACTAAATTGTTACATTCAGACTGTGAGGTGCCATTAAAACCCATTCAAACCTCAGGTTTCAATCCCACAGCCATTAAAGCATAAACACGTGCACTTCTGGGTGTTATTCTGGGCCTTTGCCTTGGAATTTGTCATTTGTACTATTTTCTGCCCGATGACACCATTTTTACCATATTTGGCATATGGAGAAAATGCATGTTATTTCCACTTGGTGCACTGTCACAATCAGTGTTGCAATTATTCAATTATTGACATATCCCAGGCTGTGATCATTTAAAAAAAACCTACTATGCATGTAGTATATTAAAAATAATTCATTGTATGTGTGTGTGTGTGTGTGTGTTTTTCCATCGAAAAACAGTGGCATCATGACATAAATCTGGCATTTAAAGGGTTAAAATCTGAAAATTAATGAATATTTGATATTCATGATTAGAACTAATGATGATGAAAAACAGACTCACTGAAAGTATTAAATTATATGAATATGTAATATTTTATATAGCCTGATTTTCAAAAGTGCATTTTGTGTGCAGGGCAGTATGAGTATTTGACACTGCACAAAGAATAATAATATAAATAATAATATAAAAATCAATGTTGCTGCTAAACATTAACATATCAAATTCATAATAATAATAATAATAATAATAATAATAATAATAATAATAATCTGCTTAGCATGTAATATATTGTAACTAATTAATTTTTTGTGTTTTTTTCATCTAACAACATAGTGGCATGACAAAAAAAAACTGAACGGGTTCAAATTCTAAAAATTAATGAATATTTGATATTCATGATTAGGAATGATATTGGTTAACAAATGAACTCAATGAAAGTAAAGATAATTTAAATTTTCAATATTTTTTAAAGCTTAGAGGGCAATGTGACAAGCTGTAGTGTCCTCTGGTGCGGACCAAATGTTGGATACACCACATATATACAACTTTTCGCTTGATATTAACCGGCGATATGAAAAAATGCATATTATTTTCCTGTCCCTGTGCAGGCAGAGACTGTTGAACGAGCTAACAGCTAGAATAATGGCACACAGGCTACTTACATCCGCCATGGCGGCCAGTGTTTTTCTATGTTGTCCAGAGCGCTCAGCAGCTGCGGACAGAAAACAGACACCATTAAACGCCCTCAGGGATGAAGAGAGGCTTAAACTGACTGCTAACACAACCGCCTGATTCTCTGAAGTTGTCTAAAGCCTGCTAACATTTTAGCTAAGTAGCAAGATGAGAATTGTACGTTAGCTTACTGTTGAGTTACCGTCAAACTACTAAATTACCAGTTAACGTATGGTGAATTAATCTGCACAAGACCAAACAAAACACACATTTTGAAAAGAAAATGGGTTCACGCACCTTCTTTGTGTCCTTTTAAAAAGACTTTACATCCAGCAGCTACTCCTGCTTCCCACTTGACAAGAGGCACGCGCACAAATCACATGACAGACTGTTTTGTTTCCGGTGTTACAGAAAAGTGCTCCTCCGACTGCCGCGGTAGCGCGCGCAGTCCCTCAAACCTGGTTTCCCCAAGTTTCTTTCCCTCTCCAGCTGCTTTTAGCTGACGAAAATTACAATATATACTATATACTATATATGTTACATATAACTGTATAATAGTAAAGGTATGACTTCAGCTGTGACTGATGGTAACCTGTTCAGACAGTTTGTGCTCCCCTCTCAGGATGAGCTACCTGTAGCTTATTCCACACCAGCAGGACACACAGTTCTGTGTATTCACAAGCTAATACAGGCTGATCAGGTAAAACCGGCTGGAGACATGAAGTAACTGGGGAATACAGCTTTAACAAGCTGCGCGCGCTCCCGCGGGAGGAATTCTCTGGCAGACGAGCACTTTTCGGTACAACACAACACCGGCTGCTGAATAAGTGTTACGGAGAGTCAGTTCTGCGCAACATTACTGCAAAACTAACACACTGCGCACTGCCGCGGGACTACACTACTGTTAAATACAACCACACAGTAATATATGTGTTTACGTGTGTTGATTTTATTTTATTTTACTTTATTTTATTTTATTTTGTTTTATTTTGTTACGTTACCTCTGAATGCTACATTGAAACTTTTCCCAAGAGGCTGAAAAATGAGGTATCAAAATCAATAAATAAATATGGGGAGAATAAAAGGAAGAAAAAGTGAAAGAATTAATGAAAACATACAGAAATGATGCACCACTAAATAAATGAAAACTGACAATTAACATGAAATAAATTAATTCAATTTTATTTATGTATTTATATTTCTATTATGTGTTTCTATAGCTGTATTATTCATCTATAGAATTACGTATGAATTATTTGCATTTATTTCCACATTAAAAGAAAAACAACACCGTAATGCAGTAATATGCAGTAATACATATTCAGTAAATAAACGTAAGTACTTCATGTGTGAAAAGGAGTAGGAGGAAGTGAATACTTATCAAATCTACCCCCCTTTTTTCAGTTTTATATTTAAAAAAAACTTAATTTTAAATATAAGTATTCTCAATTTCTGCCCCGACATTTACCTTGATCAAATTAAACAAGAATTAGGACAAAAAAGAACAGATCAATCTGAATAAACAAATACACACACATCACAGAACACATGACCATTTTCCTCTCTGTTCTACCAGCTCATATCCCTTCAGTGTTGTATTTCAAAACATGTTTAAATTCGTTAAATGTTCAGCATGTTTTCAGTTCTACACTACAGCTGTTCTATAAAGTAACACCTTGGCCTTTGGCTATAATACAGTGATATTTTGCATTAGTCCTCACTAACTGTTTCTTGAACATACAAATTCCTCTCAAATTATGTCAACTTCCTTTCATTTTTAAATATTTTTTTGGGGATATTATTAGGTTTAGGATGATTTCTACCTCTGTAAATGATTTTGAAATCAACCAGATCTTTGAATTTGAGTGCTTTTAATTTATTAATAATATTTTTTGGAGGGAAGAAGAACGTAAACACAGCACCAAATTTCCGCACTCTAGTTAAATAACAAGGTTATGGTTACACCTGCTCAGGAAGTCCTGCCAGAGGAAGTATTCAAATATATGGATAATTTACATGGCATATGCAATATTTATACATAATTTTTTGACAATGCTTGACTGCATGCACAGACAGTAGGCTTTTAGTTTGTAGAAACAGAATAAAGAGGTGCAGAGCAGTTGTCATACACTCTGAGACCAAATCCAAATATAGCCAGCTATTTATAGAACAACTACTCACAGACTGGGCTTCACATGTTCTCTGCCCTGACACCAGCACACTGCCCTGTGAGGGGACTGGGAGGAAATCAGTCTACACTGTTTGGCTTTGGACTGTAGACTCAAACAGGTGAGTTCATTGAGAAAAAGAACTGGGGAAAGAAGAGCTTGTTGTGTGGCCCATAGGTTTATACAAACATTCAAATACATTTGTATGTTTAAAGAACATTTAAAGATACATTTCTCTGTGGTTTGTTGTGGTGTTTACTGCTAGTGGTCATGGCGATTACCGCTGACATTGGAGGTTACTGCTGATATTTAGATAGCATCATCATGAAAGCGTATGTGCCCACCCTCAGGTTCACCCCTAGTTACCTCTGTTATATTTGTCAGTACTGTTTATAGAGTTAACACAGTTAGCTACTAGCTGCCAGCTCAACCACCTCATGTTGATAACCAACAAATATTGCCGCTTTGCTGCAGACTTAAATGTCAACATATTACGCTCTAGGTATCTTTCTGCGTCTGCTGTTGACGTTCTGGGATGCCACTGCCATGATGTCAACACAAGCACATGGTGGAATTATGCTGCACCTGTGGCGTTTCTCAGCAGTGTTAGAGCCATCGATCCCAGGTGTTTTTACTGATCTTTCGTGGGGCCACCAAACCCTGGTGTTTTAACCAACCTGTCCTTGCTTTTCCAGCAACTTTTGTGCCAATACATGACCTTTTCTGAACTAAAACTATGTGTTAGTTTTTTTTTAAGATAAATGTAACTGTTTTGCCCAAGAAAGAATGCAAGGAATGTTTCTGGTGATTGGGTTGTCGAACTGCAGGGAGTGTGTATAATCATCAGTACTTAGACACAATGTGCAGTCCCCAAATACTCTGCTTCGGCAATGTATCACGTCCTGCAGATGACATATCTTGGTTGCAGGCAAAACACACTGCAACTGGAATTCAGGGGTAGCCGGAAATGCTTCCTGACAAGGAAACAACATACAGCCTTTCGGGTATTTTCTTTAACGTAACACATTGTCCCTTTGCACAACAGTAACTAATGTGAATTGTGTGAAAAGACATATACAACTTCATCAAATTCAACATGGCGACTTTACTACTAGTTTCCCTTTATCGTACTGATTAATATCAATAAAAACAATTAGAAGTAGGAGTTAATTTTGAAAAGAGGGAAAAAAGACATGAAGCTCAAATATTTGACATCCATTTACTGAGTCAGTGAGCCAATTGGCTTAAAGGTGAGAACTTTCTCTACACTTGTGAAGTGGTTCTTTATTTCTGCTGTGTTTCTGGTGAACAGTTGTATTGTGTATTAATATGTCCTGTTGTTGTTCTTCTGATCAGCATGGGGGACTTCCAGAACTTTGAACAGGACTTCTACCAAACAGGATATTATGTGGATGACCAGGGTAACACCGTGGCCTACTACGATCAGTACGATTCCTCAAGCCCTGCTTATTACAATACGTAAGTATGTAGACTTTTGAGGATTAATTGTGCCCCTCACCATCACCTTTGAGATGTTTTATGGTGACTCCATTTATAATCATGGTAAATATGACTTAACGTGAGGGCACCAGACATTAAGGCTCCTTCATCTGGGCTGTTTAAATGCATTCTGGGATATGGAGGAATGCATTATGAAGGTTTTGGAAAAGCCTGTACTTCAAAAACATTTTTACATCAAATAAATCCCAGAATGAATTGAGCATTACTGATTGATGTTTCTACCTTGGAAGCATGTCCAGGATTATGACATTACTATTTTATACTCTTTTAATAAGGGTTTATATAAATGTTCAACTGTTGTTTTCAGTGGAGCACAGCCGTTCGTGCCTGGTGCTCTGGATCCTTCCATGGAGCAGCAGTACACTGAACAGTTCTACCAACCTGCCGAAAGCACAGGAACAGATTCTCTTGAAGAGGAACCCAGCCTTCTTGAAGGTAAAAAGAATCTACATTTACAGCCTGTTGATCCCAAGAAAAATCTGAGGAACCAAGTCATCCCAGAAAGCAACAATCCTGTATTCAAATGCCAAATAAAAGACAAATTGTGCTGGGACTCCACATTAATAATCAGTATCTCTCACTGTCTAGAGCTTGGCATCAATTTTGACCACATCTGGCAGAAGACCCTGACTGTGTTGAACCCTCTGAAGCCTGCAGACGGCAGCATCATGAATGAGACTGATCTAACAGGTCCCATCCTCTTCTGTGTTGCACTGGGCTTCACTTTAATGATGGTGAGTTGCCTGCATGGTACTGCCTGTTTCAACCAACTGTATATCCATTTCTAGGAACCTTTTCAGTACCCACTGTTGTACAGTTGTAAGGTTTAACAATGTACTTCTTTACTCTCATATATCCAGGCAGGAAAAGTCCACTTTGGGTATGTGTATGGGATCAGTGCTACAGCCTGTATCGGGATGTACGTTCTGCTGAGTCTGATGAGTTCTGTGGCAGTGTCTTATGGCTGTGTGGCCAGCGTCCTGGGCTACTGCCTCCTGCCCATGGTGGCCCTCTCTGCATTTGCTGTCTTCTACTCTTTGCAGTAAGTCTATTCAGTGGTTGTGCATTACTATATTAAGCAGGTTTCCATTACAGATTTGCACAAAACTTATATAATATAAGTAATATTTTCCAAATGTGAATTAAATACAATTGCAAGATGGCTCCTGAAATACCACCTCATGCGAGTGTAAAAACCTTTTTTTGATAAATTGTAGTTTTTCAAAATTGACATTTCCATTTGATATACTTTATATTCGCAATTTAAAAGTTGCACAATTTGAGGGTTAAAACTCTAAAACTTCTTGGAAGTGCATCTGGAAAAACAGCTGGGAAACACCTGTAGTGGGACTGCATGCATGTGGCCAAAAATGATACTGACGAGCAGTATGCCTTGAGCTGAAAAGGCGTGGTGTATCACAGGGAAACAATGGTTTTCCTGGCGACGGGCTCATTGTGATCAGCCTTTAACTCCCGTCATTGATTTCATCTGGTGATGCCAAGCTAACATAGCTGCTCTAACTTTAATGCACTGCTTCCAGCTCCTGACATCAGCATTTCACAATCAGCCACCAACTTTGTCACCAGCATCCTTGTCAATAGGCAAATGAGCATGTTAATGGTCTGTAATGGTTTGGACTGACAAAGGAAACAGTCAGATGACACAAAGATGTAGAGTTTAGGTCAGGTTGACTTCAATTAAAATGCTTCAAATCCCTCTTTGTTTCCACAGAGGTGTCCTGGGAACAGTTCTGGCCGTGTTAGCGATCTGTTGGTGTAGTCTCTCTGCCTCGAAGATCTTCATCTCCACCCTGGCTATGGAGGGCCAGCAGCTGTTGGTGGCTTACCCATGTGCCCTGCTCTATGGGATCTTTGCACTGCTCACTGTGTTCTAATCATCACCAGATCATATGCATGCTATTTTATTACATAGGAAAATATTATTAAAGTTACAATCTGTTTTATTCATGCCAAAAAAGTTAGAGGAAGTTATTTTATTGACATACCTATTAGTCTCATCAGGTAAAGTGCTCAATGGGATTTAAACAGATACTGGGAATTTGGTGGGTGATTGCATGCGGTATGTAGAGCTTCAGGTCAAGGCTGAATGGTTTAACTTCCTCTCTGTTTCAATTTTGTTTTATTTTTTTAAATGAAGCTATATTTAATACTTCTACATGGTAGATATTTGACTGATACAATGTCTACTATGATACCTTAATGCCTTGTATGTTATTTATTCTGTCCTCAAAGATTTTGATGATAAATATTTGTCTAATACGAGTATCTGACATTTCTTGATGTCATTGTGTGGGATTCCCTCCTTATAAATTCTATAAAAAGCTTTCAATAAGCCTACCTTAACAGTCTAGGTCGAGCCTTATGCGTCATAGCTAACAACGGTGAGTGCGGCCTCAGCTATTACCAGCACATAAGTTTCCATGCAAATTTAATGTGAACTTTAAATTAATTTCCAAAGAATTTAGGTGTAACTTAATGAGTCTTCCATGCAGTACTGTTGTTGAATACTATTAATGAAAAAAGAGAAAGACGTACAGAGAAAACCCCAAATCGTAACGATGTAGTATGAAACTGGGACTCAGTTGCAGAGAAAAGCACAAGAACAGTTCAGATCCCAATCTGTACTGAGGATATCAGGGGTCATACACACGTAGGTATTCAGAGAAGGCAGAAAAATCTATTCAGGGAAAAGAAACAAAGTCACAAACAAAGCAGAGTCTAAAACACAATTAATGCAATAAGTCATCAGAATGATTCGTAAAATGGCTCACAGAAAGAGATAAAGCTGTGAGCTCAATTTGGCAACCCCTGAATACTTTCAGGTGGAAATAAGCAAAACCTAAAACACAACTCCTCCCGCACCAGTTCATCTTCCCCAGAATGAGGGAAAATTAGCTCCATAAAAATGCTTCCTTATAAATGAAAAATAGATATTTATATAACTGTACACCTTATCTATACACCACAAAGACAGGGAGCACAAGAAGAAGGTAAATTATCTCCACTCAAATGAATGTTTGAGTGTATATGTGGAGGACCAAATCTGGCATAGTGAAAATATACAGTATATAGTGCACTATTTAATACACTAGCGAATAGTGAGTGAGTGAATGAGGCGACTGTTTTGAACACAGCTTAAAACGTAATGTCATAACTGCAACATTCTAAGGTTGTTTTGGTAATGCTGAGGGGTCACAGATCAAAGAATGTTCTTTTTATAAAATGTTCCCACAAAGTTACATGAGAACAAAGGAGGAACAATTTCAAAGCAACATTCAGAACATATTATTGAGGCCTGAGATTATACTACATTTTTATGATGTTTGTAGAGCATGTTAACTAAACTTAAAGAAGAACAATCTGAGAACTGAAAGAAAACTTGCAGCAGAAACACTGCATTGTACCATTCTCAGAGTTTTTTAATATCAAAAATTGCTAGCTGGGTGCCAGTTGGGATGTCAGCTGGTCTGTAGACAGGCTGGATTATGATGTTTCCAATTTAGAAGAAGTATCAATTGACAAGGTTTAGGTTCATCCAAAGTTTTCATAGAAATCAACTCACAGTGGTCTTTTAACACTGCATTCCTAGTCATTACAGTAGAGGGAGCCACAACATCAGGGTTGCAATTTTAAGCCATTCTCACTGACCGAATGAGGACAGATTTCTCTTCAGTCCAACATGTTAAGAACTGAGAAAGTTGGTAAAATCTGACGGAAACTTGGTTCAATTTCTTGTCTTTTGAGCCATTTTAAACTCACTGCTTTATGACCGTGTTCGCCACAGAAACCATGCTGTATTAGTTGTAACACTGTCCTAAAGAACATGCTGTCTGTGTGTGTGCACGCGTGTGTGTATGAACAGAGGAGGATGTGGACAGTCACAGTCCGCAGAGCTGTGCAGCTATCAGAGGAAGAAAAGGAACTCATTTCTCACACAGCGTCCATGATGTATGGGGGTCTGAGCGGACTGTGACAACTGCGGAGTCAGTGATGTTCTGCAGACGACTCCCTGTAAGAGCAGGGAGAGTGGGTGAGGGAGGGAGAGCTGGGCCGTGGACGTCGACACAATTCACTGTGATATTAACAATGGGTAACTTCTAAAGGTCCTGGGCCAATGAGGCAGGTGGATCCAGTCCCTCAGGTGCGGCTCGAGCTGACGGGGTCGAATACCAAGGCCATGATCTCTCTCTGGGCTGTGTTTCTGCTCTGTGTGAGAGACTGTGGTGGTATCAACACTGAGCGCCATCACAGAAACATCACAACAGTGCTCAGTTACTAATGCTGTATGCTTAAGGATGGAGGCAATGTTGTTTTAATCATTTCAAGCTACAATGGATGAAATGTTATTAAAAAATTGAAACAACAATTCTTACCTTATTCCTAGCTCACCCTCATACCGAAGACATCAAATTCTGCTGCTTTTGCAGTGGTTCTGGCACAAGATTCTGACACAAAAAGCCTCCTGCTATGGCAGCATGATGCATGGATGGATGGAACCTGTCTGCGGGACAGCGTCAGGTTCAAATGCTGACGGTAACAATCGAAGCACAAAGTTTCATGGGGCCGGCAGGACAGGCGTTGGATGGGTTGAACAAACTCATGTGGGAGTCCAGTGTTTTTGGTCCCACTGGAATGTGATGGATTTTTTTAAATACATTTTACCATGTTCCACTAATACTAAGCATGTGCTTTTGTTTACGTCCGACGTTGGTTGCCATGTGCTTTTGTTGCCTTTACATAACAACGCACAGCATAATCCTACCATGTGCTTTTGTTGACATCTCAACATTGGGAGTAGCATCCCAGAACATCAACAGCAGACACAGAACTGACACTGGTGTTTTTGATATATTGGCTTCAAAATCCCACTTGGTTAGGGCTGTCTTATGTCAAGGTAAAGTGGTAAAAATATTGTAAATATAGCGTACACTTAAACAGATCTTGATTTATTTAGGTGTCTTAAAACTAATCAATGAAGGCAGAGATTGCTCAGTGCTGGTTGATTTATACGGCATGACGTGACGGGTTTCTCCACCAAAGTTATTGTAAAAAAAAAGTTATGATGAGATTCGGTCTGTAGCATAGACTGCATAAATAATATAGATTTTTTGCATTTAGCTGAATCGGGGCATATCTCCATCTACCATGGCGTCAATAAATGGATCCGTCGTTTTCTTAACCGATATGAAAACATCAGCTCACACTGCCAAAGCTGGTGCAAATAAAGCGTTGCTTCTTCTGTACAAAGCTTCTTACAAAATATTTTTTTTCAACATTTTTGTAGGATCATTAATGACGAAAACAAAAGAAAAATGAAAAGGGAATGTTACAAAAGACTTGCAAGAATATATCTCCAGAGTCTCTCCCAGTGCTTGTACTGGGACAAGGACAGAAGTCCATTTAAATGACCTATTCAAGCTATAATTGTAGCTTACCTTAACTGTGCTTAAATGTTAAAATATTGAGTTGTCAGTAAATTTGATTGAAATATCCAGTGTGAATGCCCCAAATGAAACACAGGCGTGGGAAGGGGGCGGGGGGTTCTCAATCACATGAGGTCCCCAGGTTGTCCCGTGCAAATAGGGCTTTAGTTTATAATGTTAATATGCTAATGTTCGCAAGTTAGCATTACCCAGTACAAGTTAAGGTGGGAAGATGAGTTTTAAGTTTGGATTTAACCCTTTGAAACCCTAGCAAATCGGTATGATTTGTTTCAAAAGTATGGAAAGAAGGACACTAGCAACTTAACAAGAAATGGCCAAAAATAAGTAAGAAATTAGTAAGACATTTTTTACATAATTACCCGAAAATAAGCAAGAAAGAAGACAAGCAAAGAGAAAAACTAAAAACAAAATGACCCTAAGAAAGAGATTTTTAGAAAAAAATAATTTAAAAAATATGTTTGTTTTCTGGTACATTTATAACTGTAAGACTTATTTCTGGACATTTTTCCCTCACTTTTTGGTAACAACATCACCATTTACATTTTCTTTAAAATTTGTGGGACATTTCTTGCTTAGTTGCTTATTGCTCTGTTTCCCATATTTCAAAAGGAAAATTTTCTCAGGTTTGAGAGGTTTAAATGCTGCAGGGAGGGCATCTGAACAAAGCGCAAAAAAATGTTGATCCAGATGTTGATCCAGATGTTAAAGGGTTAAAGGCCTCAGCAGTCGGACTGTCTGTTTGGGCGGCTGTTAAGGAATAAAAAGTCACCTCATAAGACCTCATATTAATGTAGGACAGTGATTCTGGATCCGGGCCACTGTTGGACACTCTTTTTCTTGCATCATCATTAGAGGAAAGATGTGACCTCAAATCTCATTTCACAGCTTTAAAACAGAAACCCAAACAGGAACAGCTGTGAGCTAAGTACACGCTAAAGTACTTCATAGAAAACTTTCTTGCCCAGAAGTCTCAAAAAAACATCCTTGCAGGCTGTAACCCTTTGATGGCTCTGACCTGAACCTTGACCTTATGTAAACTAAACCACAACATGACCCTTTAATTGGTTAATTCTGCTTAAGGTGTTGTAACAGAGGAAACATGCAACAGGCTTGATCTCACAGGCTGACTCAGAGAAAAGAGGACAGTTATCTGAGGCGATAGCATAAACAATAGCTAAAAAGTGTGTTTATATTAGTGAGAACACGGGGAGAATATATGTGAGGGAACATGTGTGCATGTTTGACAGAAAGAGGAGGGAAAGGGAAAGACAGTCCCACGGTGGGACCATGAGGAGCAGGCCCACTCTTTCTTCTCCTGACTGTTTGGACGGGTTAAAGCAAACAAATCCCTCTGGCCAAGCGGTAGGCTGAAGACAAGCGCTCCCTGGGCCCTGTGTAACTCTCCTGCTACTTTACACTAAACTCTTCCAGATGATTGATGGGCTCGCTCCTTTCAGAGACTCGCCGCTGCTCACCTTTCATTCACCAGAGCGCAGGCTGATGGGGATCTCCGCTCGGTGCACTGTGATCCATCATTAACCAGCGCGGTCCGCGGGACAAATAACTGATTCGGTCTGAAATTAGCTGCAGCTGAGACTAAGTAAACGTCTCTTCCCCGCAGCAGTTTTATAAAGTGTTCAAGTTTCATCTGAAGGCAATATGGAACTGTTGGGCTTGGAATAAGTTGACGTCCTGCTTCTGATGTCTGCTGTCTTAATTTGGGATGAGGGTTTTTTAGGGTTGCATCAGTATAAAGTCATGGAAAAAACAACATGGTGATTATTATAGCCAAGCAGTGGGGCTGATAGTATAAAGTCTCCACTTCACTTCAATGTCTGCACACTCAGGGTTGTAGCGATACTGAGGTCCTTTGTAATTAAGAGTTTACATCCTGTTGGAGTATGTAAGTATGTAACCTAAATCTCTGTAACCGAACAATGATTTCAGCTAAGTGTGATTATAATGCTAGGATAGGGAACAAGTTTCATGTGACATGAGCCCTTAAGGATCTGTCCAAGAAAGGTTAAAATTGTTATGCAGTTGCAAAAATTATGAAGTGAGAATGTTGAAACTACCGTTAGAGGAATTGAAATGCTACTGTATAGGTCATTTAGGAGTGTCATGTTAAGGTCATCCGTAAACAGAGACAAAAATGAGGAAATATTTTTGTATATGAGACAAAAAAAAGAGAGTGTGGGTGTTTGGTCTCTGTGACTGAGTTCAACAGGTCATGCAGAAAAGGAAAAAACAACTCCTAAAAAGGGACTGTCCTCGAAGTTGACCAATCCAGAGAAAAAGCCACGCTGAATGGGGAGCCAGATGACGAGGGGAACCAACCTGAAGATGATTCTACCTTCATTCACATTTCCTCATTGTAAATAGTATGAAATACTGGATCAGGGAAAGACAGGCTGTCAGAATGCAGGCTGACTCGCTGATGTTATCGGCTAGGGAGATGCATTTCTGATCCAGTGCTCTGTAACTGCTCATTGCTTGCTTGAAAAAGATTCACTAAAAGGTTTGAACTCAAAATTCTAAATTTTGTGTGGACATTCAGTTATTTACTGTTTATTGAGTTGCTATTAAGAATTCTGAACATTGCGCTCACCCTGGGAGGGTGAGAGTTTTTCTACTTGCAGCCACCAAGAGAAAAACTCCTTCAATCCTATAGGTAAAGACATACATATGGTGGGTTTTCTCAGCGTGTTCTCACTCTTAACTCGTCAAATATTGCTCTGTCAGAGCTTTCAGCATACCATCGGGACACAAAAAAGCCACCCTTCGCATCCAACCACAACATGGCTGGACGGGTCGCGTGCACATGAAATGCGAAATGGCAGCTTTCGTGCAGATTTCTCTTCCTGTGTGGATGTGTGTGTGTGTGTGTCTTTTGTTTTCTTCACCTTTTTCTTCACTGACCTGACCCCGAGCTCAGATAACCTGGATATGGCAGCAAGGCCTGAAATTTATCTGGACCATTTCTCCCCCACTGACCTTCATCAACTCTATACTTTAGTTTCTGCAACTAAGCCATCAACATGCCTGCTAGACCCGATCCCAACTAAGCTCCTGAAGGAAGTTTTGCCTTTATTAGACAACTTTTTATTAGATATAATCAACGCGTCTTTATTAACAGGCTATGTACCCCAGTCTTTTAAAGTAGCTGTCATTAAACCTCTTCTAAAGAAGCCCACTCTCGATCCTGAGGTTTTAGCTAACTATAGACCGATATCTAATCTCCCCTTTATTTCTAAAATCCTTGAGAGAGTGGTTGCTCATCAGCTCTGTGACTTTCTCCAAGACAACAGTCTATTCGAGGACTTTCAGTCAGGCTTCAGAGTTCATCATGGTACAGAGACGGCACCAGTAAAAATTAATAACGACTTATTTATCGCTTCTGACACAGGTCTGGTCTCTGTTTTAATCCTTTTAGATCTCAGTGCTGCATTTGACACCATTGACCATCAAATCTTACTGCACAGACTTGAAACCTCAATTGGCCTTAAAGGAACGTCACTAGCCTGGTTTAAGTCATACTTATCAGATCGTTCCCAATTTGTTCACATCAATGATCAACCCTCCGCACATACAAAGGTCTGCTTTGGAGTGCCACAGGGTTTGGTGCTTGGACCAATCCTTTTCACTTTATATATGCTCCCTCTAGGCAACATAATTAGAAAACATTCCTTAAATTTCCATTGTTATGCTGATGATACGCAATTATATCTATCTATGAAACCAGATGAAGCTGATCAGCTATCTAGACTTCAAACATGTCTTAAGGATGTCAAAGCCTGGATGAGCCGTGATTTCCTGATGTTGAATTCAGACAAAACTGAAGTTATTGTTCTTGGCCCAAAACACCTCAGAAGCTCCTTTTCCAACAATGTAATTTCTCTAGATGGCATTACCTTGGCCTCTAGCACAACTGTAAGGAACCTCAGAGTTTTATTTGACCAGGATTTATCCTTTGCCTCCCATATAAAACAAACTTCAAGGACGGCTTTCTTTCACTTGCGTAACATCGCAAAAATTAGACATATCCTGTCCCAAACAGATGCTGAAAAATTAGTACATGCATTTGTCACCTCTAGGCTGCATTACTGTAATTCCCTATTATTTGGTTGCCCCAACAAATCTCTTAGGTCTCTCCAACTGGTGCAGAACGCTGCTGTTCATGTTTTAACGGGAAGCAAGAAAAGGGATCATATTTCTCCTGTTTTAGCTTCTTTGCACTGGCTCCCTGTGAAATCCAGGATTGAATTTAAAATCCTCCTCCTTACTTACAAAGCTCTAAATGGTCAGGCTCCATCCTATCTGTCACAGCTCATAGTTCCTTACCAACCCTCAAGATCACTGCGCTCTGAAAATGCAGGGTTACTTGTGGTTCCCAAAATTTCCAAAAGTAGGTTAGGAACCAGAGCATTCAGGTACCATGCTCCTCTCCTATGGAACCATCTTCCATTTTCGGTCAGGGAGGCAGACACCGTTTCAACTTTTAAGGGTAGACTTAAGACTTTCCTCTTTGATAAAGCTTATAATTAGGGCTGGCTCAGGCTGCCTGGACCAGCCCATAGTTAGGCTGACATAGGTTTAACCTGCCGGGGGACTTCCCCGATACGCTGAGCTCCTTTCCTTCCCTCAATGCCGCCATCGGAAAATCATGCATGTCTGTTAACTGCATTGCCATTTGCAAGCTTAGCTTAGCTCTGTGATAGCCATGTGGTACTCTCACTACCTGGGGCTCGCGATTACAGAGCCTGGGTCTGTTGAATTGCACTACGCTAATCCTGTTGCCTCTCGGGAGCGTTCCTGCTCCCTTGTTTCCTAGTTTTCCTGGATCCTGGCCGTAACCTTGACTGTGCCTGACCGTGTTGATAGCTGTGCTGATGCTGTGATCCTGCCTTTGGTTGTGCTCGTGCTGTGGCTGTACTGATACTGTGCCCCTCGCTCGCCCTGAATGTGGTCTGGTCCTGGTTGCGCTGATGCTGTGATCTTGCCTTTGGACACCTCCCTTTCAACATATGCATGAGACTGTTATCATCTCCCTTGACATCATCATACAGTGCAATTACTAATTTCACACCTACCATTATTGTAATATGACATGCATCTGTTTCTATTATTGCTGTGCCTCTCTTCCCCTCTTTCCCCCTCTCTCTTTCTCTTTCCTTTTTTGCCATGATTGTATTTCATTTGCTATTACGACATCTATTGCTTGTCTGTCCGTCCTGGAAGAGGGATCCTTCATCATTCTCTACCGCTCTTCCTGAGGTCCCCCCCCGTTACAGGGGTTCTTTTTGGGGAGTTTTTCCTTGGGTGATGTGAGGGTCGGTCTAAGGGCAGAGGGATGTCGCACACTGTAGAGCCCTCTGAGGCAAACCATGTTTTGTGATAATGGGCTCTATAAAACTGACTTGACTTGACTTGACCTTACCATTTGCCTCTTTTGCTTAAACTTAACCATGCATGACTTTTTTGCCTTATTCCAACCATCTTGAAAGTTTGCACTGTTGTATAAACATTAGGATCATTTTGCTTCATCCCACCAAATGTGCATTTGTTGACTTCACCGTAACAGCATCCCGGAGCATAAATAGCAGACACAGAAGGATATCTAAAATGTGATAAGTAGATGCGGAAGGTCACAGGTAGAGCAGCATCACAAAAATCTAATCAGTTCACTGTTGAGTTAAAGTGAATGTGAAAATTTAAATAATCCTCAAGGGTTTTTTTGAGATACAGAGGGTCACAATGACCTTTATCTTTGACCTGTGACCACCAAAATCTAAAATGTTCACCACTGATTCCAAGTGGATGTTTGTGCCAAATTTGAAGAATGTCCCACCTACCTTGCAGCCAGCCACCAGGGTGTAATGGAGATGTTCTAGCTTCACTTTTGGGAAGATCCTGTGTCTATATATACAGTCTTTGGTGCAGATGAATGGTGTTTGCCTCCCCTCTGTGCTGCCAGAACCCAGAGATCCTCTGCCATCTGTGCCTTATAACGTTTTATGGATGACATGATATGCCACCTGGACTTTTGCTGGTGGATGGGCAGGGAGTTCTAAGCACTGGTGGCACGAGTGGAAGACTAACAATATTCATCTGCAAGCACTGTGATGACACAGGGAAATCATATCTCTTTGTGCGAATCCAAACGTACTTTATCACTCACTAATTACTTTGCATCAGTTCTCAGCTTTTCACTTGTTACACAATAAAACAGCTTACAATAATTTATGATAGACTTGGGAGAAAGTTGAAAAGTTCAGTGTGGTGGTCTAAGGGCACAGCAGCACATAACACATTTGGATGTACAGAGACTCGGGCCAAATTAAATACTCGGGCTGTTTTCCTTCAGCCTGCCGTAGGCTTGGTGCTGCCCCAGCCGGTGCGAGGAAAGAAGATTAAAGACGCAGATAAAGAATTGGCACTTTGTTCCTGGTGAAAGTAGAAGATATCATGTCATGTTAGTGACCTGTTTGTGCTTCAGATCATTCAATGAAAAACTCCTGAGAATATGAAGAATAGGTTTGGATTTTTTTCTTGTTTGTCTTGTCATATTTAAATTGAGAGTTATTGGTTGTTGTAACAATTCCTTCATTCTGGCCATTCAGTGATCCATACGGTGTAAGAGATGTAGTATTTCTATATTACTTTTTTATTAAAATAGACTTTAAGTGCACCTAACCTTTAAGACCATATAGAAACAAAGACAAAGAAAAAAACTTTGGTAATACTAACCTGGTGATGATCCAATATAAAGGTGGTGGTTGAAAATGATGATAGAGTTTCTTCTCCATCACAGTCATTGTGGATGTATTATTGTTAACTGTTAATGACAGAAACAACATCCAGCTGCCAGCAGCCTGTCATTTACTTTCAGCACCAGTGCAGTGATGATTACCAGAGCTAAACTTTTAATTTAACGCTTGTTTTAACATTTGTTTACTATTCGATATTAATATTGGTGTACAACACTGCATATTTTAACAACTTTTCAGTCAAGTTAACAACCTGCCAAGGTTTCCAACCCGCTGTTATTCCCACATTGTCAAATAACAATGCCTTTTCATGCTCTACAGCATCTGATATTGAAGCAAAAGGCACCCTATAGAGGCTCTATGTGCTCAAACACATTGTAACATGTGGTTAATGTTCTGAAACAGTCACAGTGAGGCTAGGCAACAAAACTACTTGGTTAGGTTTAGAAAATAAATGATGCTTTGTGTTATAATAAGTAGGTTTGTTATGTAGAGTAACAATGTTAATTAACAGTTAATTATTTTTCGCTTCACATGGGACACAAACTGCTTTCTACTGGGTGAAAGTCCTGTGTTTGTTTGACCCATCTATCTCATATGCCCCCTGCCTCCCTACATGGACTTTCTTAAACTTTACTACATCGGTTGCTCTGATTGTCAAATATTGCTGCTGTTGGTTCTACACTAGTGGGCTGAAAGGCGCGGGGGGGGCGGGGGGCATATGAGGGGGGGGGGTGGGGTGGGTGTGGGGTGTTTTGGGGGGGGGTGGGGGGGGGGGGGGGGGGGGGGGCTTCGCTATCAGACACCAAGGGGTGTGACAAAGCATCAGTATTTGACTACCTGGTTATGAGACTTTAAGACTGCAAGACTTTAATTAAACAATTGTGTAATTTCTTGTTTGATTACCTCCCCTGCTATAAGCTTAGCCATCAAGATCTGTGCAGACATTCATTGATTTATTGGCCCTCCTACATTTAAGCCACAGCCCAACACAACAGTGGTAAGACTAAAATATGATAAAACTGATTAGGAGTGACCATTTGCCAGAAAGACATTGTCATTAGATGTTGATAAGACAACCAATCACTGATTTAAAGGACCGTTCCAGAGTTTTATATTGTATAAAGCAATTTAATAAAAAATACAGGCTGTATATATGATGCGGATAATGCCTAAAACAAGCCCATTCTTATTCGGAGGTCAACATCAAAAGCCAGCTTTATAGGATGCCGAATGGTGTCAGGTGAGAAAGCAGCCAGACAGACAGGTGTTATTAAGTGCTAATGGCAGTTTTCCCCACCCGTATCATACGTATACAGGTGGCATAAATTGAGAATGCAGGAACCTGTTGTGTCTGCACGATACAGCACTGGACGGCATCAGGTTTAAACACTGCCGGTAATATTAGTATAAGTATAGTATAAGGAGCTCAAGGGCGCTTATAGGTGGGCAGGAGGGGCGGTGTATGAGTCAGGAGTCTAGGAGTCAAAGAGTTCCTTTTATCATCTAATGTAATGGGGTTTTTTTTCCACACCTAACCATGTGCCTCCTTCCCCTCAAACTAAACCATTCGTGCCAGCATATATGTTTTGTTGATGTCCCAGTGTCGGCTGCCATGTGCATTTTATTGACTAAACATAACTGTGTGCAACTTCGTCTCACCACGTGCTTATGTTGACATCATGGTAGCGGCATCCCAGAACGTAAAGAGCAGACACAGGATACCTAGAGTGTTATATGCAGACGTGGAAGTCCACTGCAAAGTGGCACTATGTGACGAGTTGGGACGAGAGCGTGATTCTTAAAAATCTGCTTTGTGTCTTTAATTGATTTAATTTTGACAAAAAGAAAGATATTAAAGTGACTTTAAAAAATGACCTTTCGTAAGCTTAAAGTTAAATGTGTAGTTGTTTTTCATTGAGTACTGGGGTGTAATGGCTAAATATAGCATAGGAAAACACATTTAAACAAGTAACACTTCAAACTATGGTATGCTTTATAAATTCAGCACTAACATATCCCTGAAGAATTTGTGATGTTTTCTGAGAATAGGGTAAAATATGTGCGTGCATTAGAGCTGGACCTGCTTAAAATTGGCATTGACACATATAAAAGTTTTAAAAGTCTCAATATATGACATATTGTCTATTTTAGTCATCCAAATTCAGAGAGACTGTTGATATTCTGACTCCTTTCCCGCCGAGACTACATTTGAAGTATGCTCAGTATTGATGTCACGCTATGCAACCGCAGCTCTAACATCTTAATCACAACTTTGTGCAACTGCAGTGCTGTGGCTGTATCCGGGGCATATCTGGGGGTTTTAGCATAAAACTATTAACCCTGACATCTTGATATCTAAAACCTTCTCACACATTCTTTCAAGATTTTCATGACCCTGTCTAATTGTGTTGCTACAGAATGTTGTAGTTTGGTTGCACCATCGTGTTTGATCAGCTGTTATGTAAGGCCGGACTGGCTTGTATCATTGGAGAGCTACAGGCTGGCTTCATGTGCTGGCTCTCTGGGTGGATATTGTGAATGCTGCGCAAAGTAACTTTTCTCCATAACTGCTAAAATAATGCTGTATGTTCACATCACAAAAACAGGCGAGGTCAGCATTACCACAAAACTTCAATGATAAGACTAAAAATGAATTTTAAATGCCTAAAACTCACAATAGAATGCCCCAGGGAAGACATAAACAAACACACAGTTTGGCAGAAATAAATTGGTAGAGTAGTTCATTTTGCTAGAGCACAGAAATTTAAATCTTGAAAAGCTGCCCACTGTCGGGGCCAGATGCCCCCCAGCGTAAGACAAGCTTTTTAGAGTTAACTTCAAGCTTATTGTATTATTTTATTTCAGGATGTCATACTCCAGCAAACTCGCTAAAACTGGCTAATTGTAACTAGCTAGCAATGCTATTGATTGCCAGCTAGTTAGCTACTACTGCAAGCAAGCCGTTGAATATATATATATATATATATATATATATATATATATATATATATATATATATATATATATATATATATAATATATATGAAGTCACACGTGACCATACCATATAAAATACATTCTAAGTAAATTATATTTTGAACCAGAATGCTGCTAATTGTTTTCATCCTGTTTTTAAGGGGGGCGTCTTGCCAAGGGACTAAATTTACATTTTTACATTAAAGCAGAATTTTTTTTTTCCTGTCAAAATATACTGAATGATTCTCCCCGCACAGATCACTATTTTCAAGTGACAAAATTTTTTTTATCAGTTTACTCTAAAATAGTTAAGGTGAAATAAAACTTGAGAATGCAGTAATTCAGAATAAATGTCACACTTCACAAGAGTATAGCCTTTAACTACATGTGTTGAGAGTAGACTTAGTGCCAACCATTGGTTAACCCTTTGAAACCTGGAGCGACATTACTTGTCTTGTGTTGCTTTCAGACACCTTTCACAAGTATTTAAACCTGTGAACCCTGAGCAAACTGCTGCGCCATTTTTTTAAACATTGGTTAAAGGCAACAAGCCCCTTGGTGGGAAATTTTCTACAAATTGCAAGAAATTAGTAGATTAGAAAATGATTTCTCAAAAGCCCGAGGAAAAAAGGGGGAAAAAGCAAGGGGAAAACCCTATGTATAAATATCATAATTACAAATTATAAAACGTTACGTTACTTTTTTTCCAATTTCATCAGGTAATTTTCTTTTACTTTTTACTAATTTCTTGTTAATTTGGGAGGTATTTTTTCCTTTCATTGCTCATTGCCTTCTTCACATCATTTCAAAGAAATCAAGCCAATTTCACTTCGGTTTCAAAGGGTTAACATCGCGAGAGAAGTAGCATAACCTCACTCATCTCGCAATTGTGTTTTATCGACATTGGTGTCGCTGTTTTAAAGCAAAATAACCCAGCTAGCATTAAAGCTCAGTATGTCCAGATGTTAAAGGTCAAAGGTTAACAGTGTCAATTATAAACTAGGAACAGTGGTACATTTTGTGCTTATTCTAACATGAGTTGATCATGCTGGAGAGCCTAGCACAGTCAATCCGACAGAAGCCGAGGAATAGACAGATTTAATGCACTTTTAATGGAACCATTATGTGTTGGCCCTTGAAGCATAAGCAGGCAGAGAGGGGCCCTCACATTTATATTAGCATTGCAGTGGGCCTATCAATACGACTGTGCCATTTACAGACATTAAACTCTGTAATTGCACTAATTGGCGTTATTTGTAAAATAAATAGAACGGAGCTGCCATTAAACCGCCTCAGGAGCAGCTTGTGTGGGGTGAATCTGATAAAGTGGCTGCCTCTGTGTTTAGACCTTGTTTTCCAGCTCTCAATAAATGATCCAGAAAATGTCCTAATGAAGAATACAGGTGGGAAAGTCATTATGTATGCGGGGGGGGTCTCACTACCACTTGATGCAGGGAGAAGTGCTCTATCTATGGGTGACCTGGAGAGAAAACATTCCCGGCTAATGACTGCTCTCAGAGCAGTCAGCATGGCTGACTGAAGCCCAAGTAACCCCTGAAGAAAATGGATTTTCAACCCCCCATCCCCTCCACCCCTCTCCGGAGCCTGTGTGTAAATGAGGCAGTCTGTAAATGAGGCAAGTCGCTGAGCATTATTCTATTACAGTATATATTGTGCACCTGATTATGAAGTGATATGAGATTACGCAGCTGATGAAGGAGACGTCAAAGAGAAGAAACGAGAGAAAATCATTTGTTGTCCATTTTTTAAAATTTCTCCATCAGTTAAAAATCAGACTGAAATATTCTAATAATTTTATTGAACTGGTTATCTGAAGGCTTTATATTGGGTAGAAATACTTTTGGAACCAGGAGCTCCTCACACCTTAAGGTGCTACATGGACGATTCTGCAGAATTTTATTAACTGTCTTGTATGCCAATTACAGCGCAGCATGTTGTACAGTTCATCTGTTGAAAAGTGCTCTACAAATACAGTCTGATTGATTGATGTATACATTAAAGCGCAACATGTTGTACAGTTCATCTGTATGAAAACTGCTATACAAATAAAGTCTGATTGACAGATGAAAATAAAGACCTTCCGCGGCATCCTCCATTGCCTATAATAGCCAAATGTAAGATTTCTGCACATTTCAACTACCATATGTTTTTCACCTCTGCTTTACTGTGTTCATTTTTTTAATTTCTAATTTATCTTTTTTTTTATTGATGCTGTTTTGGTTTGTTTAGTATGATTTCAGTAGGCCTTTCCATTTTATAGTATACCATATTTGCTGACAAAAGCATTTTATTTATATGTAATATCTGTTGTAATTGAAAACCCAAATAAAGACACTGTTAAAAAAAATATGCATGTTAAAATAAAACTTCTGGGGTGCCCGGTGGCTCCCTTGATTGGGCGGGCGCCACATGTGCAAAGAGCTGTGTCTTTATCACGGCAGACACGGGTTTGATTCCACTTTCGACACTTAGTGCATGTTGTCCACTCTTTGTCCCCCTGAAATAATCTTAAAAATAGTAAAATACAATAAAACAAAATAAAATTCTGTGACACTAGTGTGCTTTGGAATTAATGACAGACTTTTATAGAGCAAGGCACTGATTATTTAGAATATTTCAGGATTTCAGTCGAGTTCACTTGTGTCTTTAGGATGCATGAATTCATCTTGGATCTCACGTGGTTATGCCCACCATGACCTCGCTGATGTCCCACAGTTTACTGGCCACCTCCAGGTCTGTGGCTTTGTCCAGCAGAACCTGAGGCTGACAATCTGCGAAGCACTCGCCCTGCACGCCATCCACATCCAGGCTGCACGCCAGATACACTGAGGTCTGAGCTCCTTCCTCGGGGCTCTTGAACAAACCCCGGGAGAGCAGGTCAAACACGGGCTTCACTAACCCTGGGATGTGAACATGCCTGCCCAGGTTGGTCCTCACGATGCCCGGAGTCAGAGCATTCACCGTCACGCCGCTGCCCTCCAGGCGCTGCGCCAGCTCGCAGGTGAACAGCAGGTTGGCTAGTTTGCTGCGGCTGTAGGCGAAGGCCTTGTCGTAGCTCTGCTCGCTGTTTAAGTCCTCAAAGTTGATGTGACCGCGCTTGTAGAGTTTGGAGGAGACCACCACGATGCGGCTGGGAGCTGACTGTTTGAGGAGGTCCAGCAGCAGGTGGGTGAGCAGGAAGTGGCCCAGGTGGTTGACCCCGAACTGCATCTCAAAGCCGTCCTCCGTCTTGGTGTAAGGACACTGATAGATCCCAGCGTTGTTGATGAGCACATCGAGCCGAGATTCCTCCTGTTCAGCAGCACAGAGGAACAGTCTGCTTCAGACTTTGAGAACATAGACCAGCTGGTCTCAGGACTATATGTGCTACAGAGTAAGCATACATCATGTTTTAACCCTGTGAAACCTGGAGGAACATCACCTTTCCTGTGCTGCTTTCAGACGCCTTTCACATGTATTTCACAATTTAAATTGCTAGCAATTTCTTTTAAAAAACATGGGGAAAAGGGGAATAAGCAACTTGGTATGTAATATTCCACAAATTGCACGAAATTAGAAGATTTAGCACAATAATTTTTAAAAAGGCTAGGGAAAAAATAGGAAAAAAGGTAGGGAACAAAATATATTTATAATTATTAATATTACATATTTAAAATTATGTGACCCAATAATTTTAAAACACTTTTTTAATGTCTTGTGTGCGTTGCTTTTTTATTTAACTGTTTTTTTGTTTTTGTTTTTTTTTACTTTAGGTAATTTTCTTTTTTACAATTTCTTATTCTTTTGATGCTCATTGCTTCTTTCTGTGTTTTTGAAAGAAATCAACATAATCTGCTGAGGTTTCAAAGGATTAATAATAGCAGTCAGCCCACAAAATATTTAAATGTCCCATTTTATGCTAAATATCAGGTGGTTTTGTGGTTTTAATAAATGCTTTGAAATGTAACCATTTGAAAGCTGAAGCGACATTACTTTTCGTGTGCTGCTTTCAGACCCTTTAAAATAACATTCAAACATTTGACTCCTGAGCAAATTTTCTTTCAATTTCTTTCAAAAACATGGGGAAAAGGGTGCTCATTGCCTTCTTTCCATGTTTTTGAAAGAAATGAAGACGATTTCCTCAGGTTTCAAAAGGTTAAGATTACGCAACTGAGAATTACTTTATTTGCCATTGTTGTCATATCATTGAAATATCAAAATAACCAAACAGCAGTAAATCAGTAAATTAGCATTAGATTTGATGGAGACACTGCAAACTTTAGTAACAGACAAGCTATCTATTTACAGTGTCAAGTAATGTTACAATTACTTATAAGCTATGAGAACCTCATTTAAAAAATCTGCATTTACTGAGTTGTCAATGAATACATGTTGATAGCAAAATAGCACGTGTTTAAAATGTACTTGCGTAAATCGTTGTGTTATGGTCTTTGATTCGGCATTAATTTAATCCCGTGAGTGGAACCTATCTGACCAAAATATATTTAAAAATATTTACCTAGCCTTTCACTCTCCGTCATATCGTCAGCTAATGCTGACTTGATGAAAATACTAAAATAGCAGGCTTATTAGGTTGTAAAATACTTAAATTTTGTGGAATAAATGTATGCCGAATGAAGGAGTGTTATTTTTCCTAACGGAAAATATGCCATTGTTTGGGGTCAATTGTAGATTCTGGGGATAAAAGAGGAGATTTATAAAATTGTACACATTTTTAATGAGGTTTGGCGTGACGTCAGGTAAGGGGAGTATTTACACTGTCTGGGAGGCAAACGTCGCTTTGTAACAGTCATCCAACTACCTTTATTATGTCTCGACAGAAAGTGCGCACAGATGTGAGGGAGGCCAGGTCCAGCTGTTTTAGGACCAGCAGAGAGCCGTCTGCCCCGGTCTGCTGTCGGATCTCCCGGGCCGCCTCCTCCGCCCTGCTCAGGTCCCGGCAGGCCATGATCACGCGGCCCTGGAGCTTCACTATGCCGGCTGCCGTGGCTTTCCCGATCCCGCTGTTCGCTCCGGTTACTATTACCGTCTTTCCGTTCATCATTTTGTGTAATTGCGAGCTGCTGGTCAGGTTTCCATTATCAGCTGACTGATTTCAAAACATAAACACTACCCATGATTCACAGCGGGTCACAGTTACGTTCGATGAAGCTCGTAAAAATGGCCTCTCAAATGTAGTGGCTGTGGTTTGACAGTCCTTTGTGCTGACAGTGTATAACGAACACGATGTGAAAGACATGCAGGCCTGTTAGCTCTGTTTCATTATTTTTTCTACTTCTTTCTGTTAAAAATGTAAACTTATTCTGTTATCAGTCATTAGCCTACGATGGTTGATTAGGGCCATGTTAAAGAAAGAAAAAATGTAGATTTCAAGAATAAAGTCGTAATATTAGAAGAAAAAAGTTGTAATATTATGGGGAAAAAGGTATAATATTACATGAATGAAGTTGTAGTTTTACGAGAAAAAAGTTGTAATATAATGAGAATAAATTCTTAATATTACAATAATAAATTTGGAATTTTACAAGAAAAAAAGTTGTGATTTTACAAGAAAAATGACAATTTCATGAGAATAAAATTGTAAATTAAGAAAATAAAGTTGTAATTTTATGGGAAAAGTCATAATTTAACGAGAATAAAATCGTATTTTTACAAGAAGGGGGACGTAGAGATAAACATTTTGCCAGCAAACTGTAAAACAGCAGGTTACAGGTTACCTGATGACCTATGTGTGGCACGACACTGGGAAGAGTGGTTGCTGCCTGTGCACCCTCCTTGGCAACCACAACTTTTTCTTATAAAAATTTTTCTTGTACAATTCTGACTTTATTCACATAATATTACGAGTTTATTTACATTAAATTGCAATTTTCCTTTCTCCTTAAACCATGATTTTATTCTTGTTAAACTATGACTTTTTTTGTTCATATTACAACTTTATTCTTCAAGTCTCAAAAAAAAAATCCTCAATGTGGTCCAAAAACTCTGTCTTAGCCTACATAATTCTTTCAAACCTTAGGAAATGATCAGCCTAACAAAATAAGCATTACTGTTTTTTATAATCACATGAAAACTCAACTCTGTGGAATAAAATTCTGGTGGATCATTTAAAGATTTGGCCTAAAAGTGGTAGCATTTGAATACAGCCTACTGTGTCTAAAAACACCAGAAATAGTTTCTAATTGTAATTGCAAACGTCTCAAACAAAAGAGGACATGAGGTCAGTGTCTGAATGGTGGGCTAATTACTGGTTGTGTATACACTTGGTATTAAAATGTGTCTTCAGTGATCTGTGGACACCCGTAAGTGCAGGTGTGAATGCACCCAAAGCATCCTCAATGCATCCTGAGATTCGATAGCTCAGGCTGGATTTTTCCAATTATTCCCATGAAAACCTGGTGATGTGACCTCCAATGTGTGAAATTCCTCCTTCTGTTTTTTGTTTAGGGTCCAGAATTTGCCTCATGTAAGTTGAAGGAGAAACACACAGTAAACTGAAACCCAAAAAAAACAAGAAAACAGTCACAGTCGCATGACGCCTACTTCCGCCTATGAAGAATGATAAAATATACTACAGCATAGAGCAACTGTTGCTTCAATTAAGGGAAATGCTGACAGAAAATGTCATTAATATGGGCAATGTTAAGGCTGTTATATCACGTTATTTCTGACGAGACAGCTGCACATTCCGCAGCTCTTAAACTTTAAATTTAAACATTATTATAAAGAACGATATTTATGTTTAACACTGTCCCATTATGAAGCAGAGGTATAAATCACTTCAGTTTGTGGACAAATCTAAGTAAAAAGAATTTTACGGATTGAATGATAAATGACTGATCTATCAGCTGTAATATAACAGCTGTGTAAAAACAGACTTTGGCAAATCAGATCCAAGCATATCCAAGCATAACTAGGAAGTGGTAACGGTATGGTATGATTTGAGGGAATTTTATCACATTTAATGTGAAATTAACTTCATCCTGATTAAAAATATAACATGACCCATTAATGTATAGTGTGATCTGTGGTTTTATAGAAGCTTCTTTTAGATATCCTGTGGACAAACAGACCAGAAAACACCACAGATACATTCAGGAGTTCAGTGAGAGTCACAACTGAATAAGGTAAACACTATGCTGTCTCAGATTTTCTGCATCTCTGATTAACTGTAGGCTCCTGTGGGAAAAAAGCAAAAAAAAAAAAAAAAAGCTTCACAATGCATATAGCGATATTGTAACTGCACAGATTACTTAGGAGGCGTTTATATAACATTGAGACTCAACAAGTTGTATAAAGTAAATTATTAATTTTTTCAGTTCATATATGCTGACACTGAACACAGAGACCCCATCTTTAGACTCAGCATAATTTGCTAAACCCCCCTCTGGAATACAGAAGGGGGAAAACACAGTAAACTGAAATCCAAAAACCAAAAAAACACAAGGTGTGTTCCAAATCGCATTTTTCATTTTAATTTTAGTCCACATCTAGACAAAAATGGTCCTGTTAAAAATGAAAAATGGCTCAGTGGATGGAGCAGCACCCCATATAACAGAGGTTGTTTGTCTCTCGCCACAGCGTCCAAGGGTTCAATTCCGGCCCTGGCCCTTTTCTGCATGCTGCCCCTTCTCTCTCTCCCCCTATATATATCATGGGGATTAAACAAGAGATCAAACCACAGAGCACAAAATACAATCCCTCAAATCATGCCAAATTCATAAAGCAGAATCCCTTAAAATGCGCACAAACTGCACACATTTTGACAAGTCTGTATTCAGTTTTTTTATTGGTAAACATACTTTGTTTTATAGACAGGTCTAATAATTATTTTGCAACCTATTCTGAATCTGCAATAGCATAATAAATGATGGGTCTGCTGTCCAGGTACCCTGTAATCACAGATCTCCTCTGATCCTAGAACGCATGAGCCCACTTTGGTCCCTGAAAGAACTACATCACTGTGTTTGTAGGAGATGTGCATACATCTGGCAACAATTAGGATTTGAACAATGTTTGAACAATGTGCAGAATGTAAATGTCTGTTTATGATCAGTTCAAAGATTATCCCCTATCATGGCCTCTAGTCTGTACACACATTCTTGGGGTGAAAAATGGCAGTTATTTTCCACAAAGTTGCACTGATCAGTTGTGTGATGAAATGATAAAAATGGGGGCGTCCTTAGTGGATAAAGCAGGCGCCCCATTAATGAAGGCTGCAGTGGCCGTGGGCTAGAATCCAGCTCACAGCCCTTTGCTGCATGTCATCCCCTCTCTCCCCCCTGTCAAGAAATGATAAAAAAAAAAATGAAATGATGAGTGGTGGTGATGTTGGTCCAGTGACCCATCCGTCTGTCTGCCTGTCTGTCCAACAATCTTAGGTACATCTGAGTGACATCGCAACACAAAATGTAGTCCTCATAGTCCACAGAGAATGATTCTAATCATTGTGGTGACATGCTGACCTTTCTAACATCCACTGACAGGTCAGACTTTTGTCTCCATAAAGTGTTTGGAAATCTGAATTTACAAGAAGTTTACACAGTAGATTTATCATTAATCGGAAATTCCCTCAACATGCCATTGTCTAATAAACAGAGCAACATTTGAGTTTATTGAAATGACATTTATTGTTTTTGGAGGGGAGTTATGTGCTGGAACTATTTCTTTATAAACAGTTTATCAATCCACCCAGCAGGCCTGCTTCTGTGCAGGGTCTTTTGACTTTAGAGCAGGCTGCAGATGTGGTCAATGAGCGGATTTTGCTCTTCCCCAAAACGACAGATTGTTTAACTTGAGCACAAACAGAAATGCAAAAACAACAGAAAAGTTGCTTTTTGTCAATCAGGTGTTGGTGGGTTTATTTGAAAACTTTGGGGAGAGACACACCTGCTGTTTCCCTGTGTTTCCAGACTTTACACTAAGCTAGGCTAACCATATCCTGTGTACAACTCTGTCGTAACACACAGACCTGAGATTGAATTCAAGTTCTTTATCATCATAGCTATGACAATGGTGGTGCATGTAGATGCAGCAGCCAGTAGCTTCTCTAAACCTTGCTACTTTTTGCTATTCTTTTTATTTTATTAACTCAATGGCCCCTTCTAATGAAGCAAGATATAGAAGCACTTATCATCATCTCCACCAATGTCATACGTCTAGCGGCCAGTCAGACCAGAGGGAAGTAATTAATTCAAAAGCACCAGACGAAGAGAGGGAGGAGAGTTGGCATCAGGGCAAGGCTGACCCAACTTGAGCAGAGAGCTGTTCCTCTACCAAGCCTTCTTCTGGTTAATGTCCGGTCACAGGAGAATAAAATGGATGAGATGTGATTGAGGCTCGCTCAGCAATGGGAGATCAGAGATTGCTCTGAACACATCTTCACAGAGACTTGGTTAACCCCTAACATCTCGGATCAAGCTGTTGCACTGGATGCGTGGACCATGTTCAGAGCTGACAGGAAACAAGACTCTGACGCAAATTCAAAAAATGCTCTGCAGGAACTGTATGATGCCGCCAGCAGCAACAGGATGGAATTTTCATAGCAGCTGGTGATTTTAATCAGCTCATCCTTCAACTCCAAAGATGTAGCAGGATCAAGAACAAACTGTAATTTCATTTTTTAAACTTTGTTTAAAAAAGTGACTAATAAATCTACCTTCTTCTTCCCTTGACTCTTACCTTTTCATCGCTAAACCCTCATCCTCTCATCTCTCACTATTCATCCCTTCATCCCTCAGCCCACATCCATTCATCCCTTCATCTCTTGGCCCTTATCCTTTCACTTCTCATCCCTCATCCCCTCATCCTACAACTCCCATCCTTTCGTCCCTTGAATCTTTATCCATACATTCCTCAAACCTCACCCTTTTATCCCTCAACCCTCATCCCTCATTCCTTTTTCTTTGGGGCTCTGAATGTGCAGGTCCTGTCCTGGTTGCCTTATTGTTGCCTCTTGTGTTCAGGGTTAGCTGTAATAATGTGTAATACATTATTACGTGATCTTTGAAGTTGCACTGCAGCTCCGTACAGTATCAGAGTGTCTCCACCTTCAACATGCTACTGAAAAACCTCATCATCTCTTCTCTGGACTCTCACATTTCCTAAATAAATCAGTTAAAGCCTTTAGAGGCCCCGCTGGCCCTTAGCCAAAAGAAACAACAAGAGTGAAACTCCTCCACTTCCAGTGCTGGTACTGAGGCTGGGACTGTTGTGGTTGCTTTCACAGTTGGGGCTCTACCAGCAGCAATGATGTGGTAATAACATCTGTAACATCTGGAAAACATCGGCGTTAAAGCAGAGCTTGTAACAGACAAATAATCCGGAGTCCAGCTCGCCGCTCTGAGAGCAAAACTGCTCTGCTCCGCAGCTTCCCATCACCGGTAGCTGCTGCGCAGACGCCTACCGAGACAAATAAAAGCTGCTATACTCTTACACAAACTATCACCAGAATATCAACACATTTATGGCTGCACAGTGAAAAGTAAAGGAAACAGAGCAAAAAAGCAAACCAGCTCCTTAAAGGAGCAGTCCATGTAGCCAATGTCACATGGATGACATTGGCTGGGTTTACATTACAGATTTGCGCAAAAAATTTCTCGCAATGTTACGCGATAACATTCCAAGAAGCAGGGTGATGGATGTTCAAAACATTGGTAGGTTTATTTCTATTGCAGCCACTCACTTAAGCCAATATCGCCATAATTTCTTTGTCTCGTATAAGAGTTAAGACAGTCTCGGTCTCTTCCTCTGTCCACACATAGCCATGTTTTATAGAATGTCATGTGACTTTGTTTTACTTTTTCTTCTTCTCTGGGTTTAGTGGCGGTTGGTATCCATAAAATCACACTACTGCCACAGGGTGCTGCACATCATATTAGCTATAAAAGCGAAAAAAGTGTTTCCATTGCAGTTTTGTGAAATATGGGTTTTTCCAATGACCTGAAATACCACCTCATGCAAGCGTAGAAACTTTTTTGTGATAAAGAGGAGTTTAAAAAAAAAAGAAAAACTGACATGTTTCTTTTAGGTGTGTTTTGTATTCGCAATTTCATTTTGCACAATTTGAGTAAGAGAAACCGATGTAGTCAGATGTAGGGTGCAGTTAGCCATGTGCTGAGCACAAAGAGTGGAAATTGGAGGACATTTGTGAATAAAATTACACCTACCAGCACTACCAGCCTTGAGTGACATGAGTGTGAAGACTTGGAATTATTCATGCCAGTGATTTAGTAACTTTTTTGTGTTGTGTGGTGCATCATGGTGGTGTCAGCCTGTTACTGAAGGTGCTCCTGTGTGTGAGAACGGGAGAGAACAGGAATCATTGTTCATTATGCTCAACAGTTTAACCGGAACCCCCTCCAGCAAAGACTCCAAGCAGGCCTTCCTAATGATCCTGTTTATTCTCTATAGGTCCACAGTCCTCACCCTGCTCCTCCAGCAAACCACAGAAGATGGCACTAGTTACAAAGACTGAATTTCTGCTTGAAATATAGGGATTTTGTCTGTTCAGGTGCTTTTTGGAAGTGCTTGGCTTGACAGAAGTTTTTGGGTGTGCTCAAATGGATGGCAGCCTACATACAACAGGGATTTTTCATAGTCTTTCTATTAGGATATTTTCAATAGCTTTAGAATCGTAATCCTCACCCATATCTTAATTGTTGTGTAAAATATATTGCAAGGCAAGGATGACTCTGGACACCTCCGTGAAACAAATCAATCATCCCCATGTTCTATGATTTTGCATCAGCTATTGAGCCTTTTGGCAGCTGCAGACCAAAATTAACTGTGCATGTGTTGTACCCCAATGATATGATACAAAACTTCTCCTTTCAACGTTCTTGGCACACATGAGGAGCCTGCCTGGGCAAGCTTGTGGTTTAAGAACTGCTCAGTGAAATGCCAGCCTGGTCACACTCCAAACTCGGCGAATACGTCCGCTCTGTCAGTGCTTTCAGCGTACGAGTGTGACGCCAAAAGCCACCTTCCACATCCAACCAAGATGAGGCTGGACAGCCTCAGTAGATGTGGAAGGTCACTGACAGAGCAGCACCATGTGACGGGTTGGGATGAGAATGTGTTGTTTCTAGAAAGTGTTTGAGGAGGCAATGAATCAAAGATGATACACAGAGGGAAACAGAATATTGAGCTCACGCCATCAAGATGGTCTTACCAGGCTAACCAGTTCATCAAGAATGTTCGCCTTTTTTTGGTTTCTTTATTCACTCTGGAGGCAAGCAAGAAAAACAAAGTTTTCGTCATGAGTTCAGCATAACACAATGTGAATAACTGATATACAAATGATCATTTTGTGTGCAAAGTATTCCTTTAGTTAAGGGTTGAATTCGATTTCATGTTGAGTTCTATTTAATCGTTTTGGCCCAACTCTTTGGGTAACCAACATTTGCAAATGATAATGTCAGGCCACAAGTAAACATTTATCGATTCCAAAAGATTCCAAATCAAAAAGATTAAGCACTACCACATCCGACTAAAGTGTTTCTTGGTGATAAGCTAAGGTGTTATTTCCTAAAATCAGAGATGGCACTCTAAATAAACTGTCCGACTGTCAGAGCATGGAGCCCACAGTCCTGAGAGATTTAACTCCACACTGATGAAGCCGTTTATCATAAAGCCATCTATGTTATATGTTAACTGAAACCATGTCCCATGAACTGGATCTACCTCAGCATGCTATCAGCTTTCTGTACATCAGCACATTAGAAACCTGATCACACATGTTCTGCAAGATTTCCCGTGTTGCTCTCCAAACACAGCAACAGCAGAGTCCACACATTCCCACGTTCAGGCCCCGTGTTTTCTCACATGAGGAGAAAAAAAATAACAAAACAATTAAAGAACTATCTATCATCCAGCTAATAAAAAACAGCTTTAACTGACATAATGTATGGCCTAGATGACAGCTGCAGTCCCACTGTGTCACTGGTCCAGGCCAAGACTTGGCTTTGATAAATGGAGGCTGCACTCGTTGTGGAGGTGAAGAAATAGGGATTGGTGCACCTCGACTGCGGAGATCAACACTTGGAGCTGAGCACTCCCAGGACACATGTCCATCCGCGCACAGCCCCGACCACTGTGACCCAGCGAGCCCTGTGGGTGACAGCCTCAGGCCCCGTCTACATGTCGCATGATGTTTGAACGAGAGACAGTGCTCACCTTCGCCCTCAGCCTGCAGTGAAAGTGTTCAGCAGCCTCAGCTGGAATATCTCAATGTTTCATGCAACCCTTTGAAACCTGGATCAACATCAATTTTCTTGTGCTGATTTCAGATACCTTTTACATGTGTTTATGTAATTGGACAAGGCATGTCCTGCAAATTGCAAGAAACAAGTATTTTTAGAAAATTATTTTAGAAAAACCTAGGAAAAATGTCCATTCAACATTTTTTAAAATAATTATCATTATTATATTCTATACTCAAATGCATAGTTATAATTTTTAAGCGCTATTTTAGGTCAATTCATCGGCCTTAAACTTTCCTTTTTTAGTGCTAAATTTCAGGTAGTTTTCTTGGCTTTTTAAAAAAAAACCTTTATTCTTGTTGTGTTAATTCAAGTAATTATCTTGGCTATGAAGAAAACAAACTTCACTCCTTTTTGTGCTAATAATCAGGTAATCTTTTTGGATTTTTTTTATAAAGCTACATTTCTTTGTGTCAATTTCAGGTAATTTCTTGGCTTAGAAACTTTTTGTGCACTCATTTTCCCTTAATTTTCTTGGCTTTTTTAAACTTTACTCTTTTTTTAGCTCATTTTCAAGTAATTTTCTTGTACTTTATTTAAGTATTTATTTAATTTTTTTGCTTTTGGGGTTTCTTAAGTTGCTCATTGCATTCTTTACATGTTTTTTTTTTTTTTTTAATAAATCAAGCTTGGCTTGGCTCAGTTTTCAAAGGGTTGATCACCTTTATCTGTCTGTGATCTGGTGATCTTTGAGCTTTTCACTGATTTTCTGTGACAAAGTTGTTTTTTGTGTACTTGTACATTTTAAATATTCTGCAATTTTACTGAGTACCTATTAAAGAAAGGAGCCAAATCAGCAGCTGCAGCAAAGAAGAAGCTGCTAGTAAGTCTGTGGTTGCAGCAGGGCAGAGCTCCAGAGAGGAGACACTGTGCACTCAGCTGATATTTTGTAACAGATACATTTGAATGTTCCCTGGCCGAGTGTCAGGGTGTGTGTGGGGTGCGGTCGCCCTCGAGTGAACAGTGCAAAAAATGCACAATGCATTCTTTTCTCGATCAATTGATTAGTTGGTCTATAAAATGTAAAAAAAGGTGAAAAATGCTGTTCCCAAAGCCCAAGATGAGGTCCTCAAATGTCGTTTTGTCCAAAACTCAAATATATTAAGTTTACTCTCACAGAGGAGTGAAGAAACCAGAAAATATTGCAGGCTGTTCTCATGAACTGTTGATATATTTTTCTGCAAAAAGTAATGCGCCCAAATTGGTACATATCCCATACATTACAAAATATTTCAGTCAGGCAACAGTTTTTCAGTTTTCATACCGGGGATGTGATCAGATAGTCTATAAAGCATAATAATGTTATAAACACTTATAGCAGATGTCCCAGTTTGGACATTTGTGTCCTATTACATGCAGTCTGGTCCCTAGAAGATAGAAAATGTAGCAACACCCCAAGTCCCCAAGCCTTACAAGGTGGTAATCAAACTGTGGTCACAAATGTAACACGTGTTAAGTGAGCCGCTGGACACACCCATGCTTTGGTGTTCCTTGCCAGAACTAGCATGTACGACACGTGAAAACAATGCAAACTTATTGAGTGCAGATACAAGCAGACAGCTGTGTGGATTTTGGCTCCACAACATACAAACACATCTTTATATTTGGAAACTGCCAGAAGATCTTAATTTTTACATAGTTTATGCAAAAAACTACACTGACCACACGACGTCATGATGACATTGATGTATGTTGCAACTCAGACAGTAATGTGCAGTCCTTCACTCCCTACAATGCAAATACCTCTCCATAAACAAGTTCAGTACCTGAAAGCCCAAGAACTGCATATGTTGAAGTATTTTTTATTTCCTTCCTAAGAGCCACAAAGCCCCAGAAACCTGGCCACTATCCCATCGTGTACCACCCAGACGTCCAGTTGTCTCAGACTGTGGTAGCGAAAGTTATGGTGTGGCAGAATTCCTTGATTCCTTCCTGAATCCTTTGTCTACCCTACATCCCAGTTATGTGAAGAACACCCAAGACGTTTTTTGCTGCATCTGCCAAATGCACCTTCAAGAACTGTGCTTGTTTTTTACAATGGATGTAGATGCCCTTTACACCAGCATTGACATCCTGTCAGAGATGGAAGCCGTTCAGAATACCTACAAAAGTACCCAGCAGAGAATCATCTGGACGCTGAAATGCTCCAACATACTCACCTCAGTCTCACTGCAAATGACTTTGAATTTGACAGCAAATACTACCTACAGAAAAACGGCACGGCTATGGGCAAAAGATTTGCCCCAGCCTATGTCAACATTTACATGGTGGAATGGGAGGAAAACGCACTTTGTAAGAATGAAAAACAACTACACCAGTTCCTGAGATATTTGGATGATATCTGTGGTAACTGGACCCATTCCAGGGTGGACTTCAAGGACTTTAGGAACATGCTAAAAAACCGCCATGACTTAACTAACCTTAAACTCACAGTGGATGACAGGGAGGTCAACTTCCTGGATGTTGTGACCTACAACAGCCTGGAGTTCCACGCCTTTCTCCACAAACATGTTTGAGGGCATCCTGAAGTCCCAACTTCTCCGCTTTGATTGGACCTGCTCACGAAAACGCTCATTGAATTAAAACTAACGCTCATTGAATTAAAACTAACTACTGAGAGGTCCTGTTGGCCGCCACCAAGATCCCTCTACTGTCCTGGGATATGCAAGAGATTTTGGTGTGACCAGTCTGTCAAGCTGGTGGTCAGATCAGCTAAACCATCAAAGACAAGCGAGAAGTTGGTCAGGACCATCTGAGACTGTCTTCGACCAACGCAAACCAGCTACTAGCATAAGCTTGGTTTTAGCTGGTTGTTCTTGCAGGGAACTTAACTACTTCAGGTGACTCTTCTCCACATACTTTTGTTACTTAGTATTTTCACTTGAGTAAAATATTGAAGTGTTGTGTGAGAGCTACATAAACCACATGGCCACATGGCAGCAAGATCAAGGAATGTCATAACTCTCTTTCAACAGGTCTGGGCAAGACTATGTCACTGTAGCCTATTCAATTAACCGACAACTAACATCAGGTGTTGGGACTTCTGGCGGAGTGGGGGAGGGGGCTGAGAGTCACAAAAAGTTTTGTTCTGGGTCTGGCCCTAAGAAGCTCAGTGACTGTAGTGTGACGAGATGAAAATGAGGGTTTTTGTTGCGTCATCTCCAACCCATGACCTTTGTAATGAACCAAAATCCCAACACCTTGGCACAAACACAACCCTGTTTGCACATACGTGTTCACATCGGACTACAGAGAGATATGCTGTTGTTTAATGTCAGAAAAACCTCTGGATTTAAAGCACTTTAGTCAAACTCTGAGAAACCCCAAACTCCACCTCCGTGCATTTAGCTGATTAGTTTCCTGTGCTACAGTCATTCTCAAATTGGTCTTAACCTCGGCCCCCAGTAGAATTCTAAAATAGTTTGGATTTTTGGCCTTCAGAGCTTCTCCTGGGAGCCACACTGACAGGCCTGACCTCGACTGACCCCGCCTGTGATTACCATCCAGTAGGAGGAGGCCCTGGAAACCTGAGAGCACACTGCATGTTGTGGATTTACACAGAAAGAACATGAGGCTGATTGTTTTTGGAGGCGCTAGATGTTATGTTGCTTGTTAAAAACAAGTGTTGTGAAAGATTTCTGACTTTTATGTTTACTGGCAATTTGACATTTAAAAAATACATAAATAAAACATTCCTCCTCAAATGGAAAGTGGAACTTTTAAGCTACGACTGACCAACATGTACTCATCCTCTATGGTCACATGGTGCCGCTCTGTCAGTGACCTTCTGTCTAACTATGGCGTTTAGGTATCCTTTTGTGTCAGCACTTTACGTTCTGGGATGCCATTACCATGGTGTCATGAAATGCACATGGTGGGATGATGGATGATGCTGCACATAATTTTTATTTCCACAGCATAAGCATATGACAACCAACTGATTGTTTGACAAAAGAGGCACATGGTAAGGTGCAGACCCCCCCCCACCCACACAGGAAGCGAACACTGGACACCCACATGGAAGTCAGTTGTTTGTGGGAAACATCCACCACCCCACCCACCCACCCTTTAAACACACTCCTGCTGCTTATATGACATTGCTAATGTCATGCAACTTGATGCCATCCTTCTTCATTTCATGCACACACGACCTGTTCCATCCAGTGTTCTCAAGTGAGGAAGTGCTGAAATACAACTGGATTTATGGTTTTTAGGACTCACTACTGGGGTACTCCAGCACGCTGAGCCACAAATTGAGCCTTAAAAGCTGGAAATAAGTACTAAAATACATAGCGGCGTTGCTATAGAAATACACATCATCTTGTCTAGTTGCAGTGGTAAGAACCAGCAGTTTTTTAGAACATTGCAGATCAGCACATTGCAAGTAGTTGCATGTTTCAACTCATCTTGTATCAATCTTTGGTCTGAACTGGGCTGTAAAATGCCCAAGTTAACACAGTCCCTAACATGTGTCTCTTGGGAAAGTCCCGGGGAAAAGTCCATGCTTTTGTAACCCATCAACCGCCCCAACATGCCTTCTGACATGACCACTCTGGTACACTTTCTTATCAAAGTCAGCGCATTAATCACTTGGTCACAGCCTTTCAAAATACATTGGTTATGCACAAATTACCCGATCATGATTATGTGGAATATGTACAAATTTGGGGGCATTACTTTTCATAGGAAAATGTACAAACGCTTTATGAGAGGAGCCTAACTTGCTGAACCGTTAGCTTGTTTGTACTTGTATTATGTTTGTTGCCTTATTTTAAACCAAGTTGCCAGATGTCAGCAACTGACTTGGTGGGTATAATACTATAGGACCTGGACTTGTATTTGCATTTGTATAGAGTCTTTCTAGTCTTGTGAAGCCAAGCCTACCACACAAGGTGCCACCTGCTATTCACTTAATTCATTGCATTGCAATGCACTCACACACCAGCCCTTGCATGGATTCCAGATCGGGCCTAGCGGACACTGGCCCGAGGGCCCTCGAGTGTCATGGCCCTCCTGGCTTTTAGCATAAAAATGTCACTCAAATGAACACAAACTGACCAGGGAGAGACTCAAAATGACCACAAGACAACCAAGAAAAAACACATAAAGATTTCAAAAAGACACAAAATACAACAGAGACACAAAACTACAAAAAAAGAGACTTAATGACCTCATAATTACACAAAATGTCTACAAAGAGAAACAAAACTAGATAAAGATCTATAAAGACAACAAAGGGATGCAAAACAATGCATGAAAAAAAGACATAGGACCACCACAAAGTCCAATCCAAAGTCTGTGTTTTTTTCTCCTGTAGTAGAGCTAGTGGGGTCTTTTGCATTTCTGTGCCAAGGGGCCCATTGTCTCATAATCAGCCCATGGAACAGCCATCAGGAACCATTTGGGCCTGCTTTTAACCATGTCTTCTAGAAAAAGAATGGTTAAGTCAGATGTGGAGATGTGAGAATGTCTGCAGGATTTGAACTTCTAATTCATATAATTGCTTTGCATTTTTAGCCTTTGTTGGACAGTTTACAGTGGGAAGTGTCAGATAGGAAGCAAGGGCAGAGAAAGTCAACAGTATGACATGTAACAAGGGTCTTTGGCTGGAATTTCATCAGGGGTAATGTGGTACGTGCAGTAACAGATCAGCTATTATTCTTCACACAACAACTTGTCAGTGTCAGTTCTCGTGTGAACAACAGAGTGCAGGAACGTGAATAAGGAGAGATTGTTATGTTCAATGTGATGGCAGGATTTTTAGCTCTACCTCTGAGTATAGTCATCAGATAAAAATACTTTAGTTCAGTTCAAGTTTATTTGTAAAGCCAAATATCACAAATTATAACTTGCCTCAGAGGGCTTACAACATACAACATCCCTCTGTTCTCGTACTCTCACAGTTGACAAGGAAAAACTCCCCCAAAAACCCTTTTACTGGGAAGAAAATGGTAGAAACGTTAGGAAGAGCAACTGAGAAAGGATCCCTCACCCAGGAAGGACTGATGTACAAAAGATGTTGTGAGTATTGAACATCTACATAATAAAATTCCAGTAATCCATATGACCGAATGACAAAAAAGATGCATAGCGACAACAATAATAACTATAAGAATGGTAACAGAACTATGAATTTAATGGTAGTATATTATATGTATATATTAATACATAATAGTATATGTTTATGACAATAATAATCATATGTGTATAGTAATGCTAGAAGTACATCGAATAATAACAGCAGTATTAGTAGGCAACAGGCAGGACCAGGGCAGCAGTGCAATCACGATCCAGAATCCAGGCACAACCTTGATTTGTGGGAACCTGTGAGACAAGGGAGCACAAAGACTGGAGAAGAAGCCAAGTTAGTGATATGCATCAATGAAACATAACTGACTTTTCATTGTTACGGCTGGCTCAGGCTTCCCTGAACCATCCCATAGTTAAGCTGATATAGGTAAGGTTGGCCAGGGAATTCTGATACACTGAGCTCCTTTCTCCATCTATCGCCCACTCTATTTGCAAACAAAGTTTACTCTTAAATGTGGAGGCTGCATCTTCCTCCTGGACTAAAACTGGAAGATGGTTCCACAGAAGCAGGGCCTCATAGCTGAAGGGATTGGCTCTCATTATACTTTTGGACACGGCTGTAACAAGGGCTGAGCCAACACTAACTATAAGCTTTATCAAAGAGAAAAGCCTTAAATATACTCTTACATTTAGAGACTTTAGAGATGTTTGATGACACAAATAAGTGTCTCAGAGGCATACGGAAGTCTTTCAAATGCAATGGGTCAATGCTGGAGCAGAAAGTATGTCCCAAATTGTGATGTTTTTTTAAGACAATTTGAGTAATACTGTTTGGCTTTGTTTTCTCTTGGTCAACAGAAAACAATGTTATAACGGGCAGATCTACAAGTTCTGATAAACTGGAATTATCATTATGTATGTCTCATCCTACTTAGCATTAAACTTTAATTGAAAAGAAAAAGAAAATCCCCAGAATCAAGCTTAGGCCCCGAGCTGTGTCCACCTTTTACTTTTCTCCATCAGGCATCAGCCCTGTGTTTAGCAGAGATTAAAGCAAGAGTGATACATTGTAACGCACTTTGCAAAGCATAATTAGAGAGATGTAATTTGCCAGCTGCACTAATCCATCATATGGGTATGTACTGTCAGCCTGGGCTACATCAGGGGCTGCAGCATTCACCCAAATCTCTCCCTGTCTGCTCATTGATTTGCACTTACTACCCGCTCCAGAGTCATTTTCGGGATATGTAAACAACTTAACAGTGGGCATGTTCCTGTACTGTGTGGGATGACTGATTGCGCTTGACTGACTTTCATGCAACACACAGGGCCACGGTCCGCTTCAACCCCTCTCCCCTCCTGTGCACCCTGCAATCTCCCACCCTCCCTCCCTCTCATTGAGCTCAATGCGAGGGAAGTGCGACCCACTCAAAAGTGTGGTAGCCATTTTCCGCATTAACACTCTGACCCTCGTGCTCACCGTTGGTTCTGATGTTAATTAGGTTTACGGGCCGATGGGAGCAACGGGGTAGCACGGAAGGAGCTTTTTGGGTGTAGGAGTCCAGGAGAGTTCACAGTCTGTGATTGCTCATGGAGGTCTACACAGTAACTTAGCGAGAAGATTTCCTTATGATTCACAGCTCTGTGCTCAGATGAAACAGTGAAGGGTGAAATATTGGGATGCTGGCTGGCTCCCCTGAACTCTTTGTCGACTCCCTTGGTGCGGCTCTGCCCTGCTCTGTTTATAGCCCTTCAAAGCTTGGTTGTTTTGGCACAGCCTGCGGCTTACAAGCAATGAATTCTAATTTCCTAAATGTTCTCTCTGGAGCTCACTCACTCAGTTTTAAACTCTGTCAAATAACTGTGCTGCCGTCAAATTTTCCCAACCCGGAGTAACAGAAATGGCAACAGTCAGGTTGCTATCCCTCTTCTAACTTTATACGAGGCTGAAGATAATGTCCCTTGACCCATTCAGCAAGCGAGAGTAAATGTTGTGTGTGAGATCTGAAGCCACCAGTTTGGCCATGACAGAATTCATTTGAACACACACATTGAAATGAAGAATTAAGAGCTTTCAGGGGTGAGAAAACACTTCACCATAGTAATGATAGAGAAACAAAAAAGTTGTGCAAATCTTTTGACAGCTTAGTTGCGGATCTGGCATCACATTAAAAAGAGGTCATGGCGGTGTTCTTTGTGGTAGAGAAAGAGTTAATAATACTTCTGCTAATACTACTAATAATAATAATGATAACAATAACAATGCAATATGGACTGTAAGAAGTTACGACCTACAAGTCCATTGCAGTGAATCTCTGTTAAAAATTGCAACCTGGTGTCGGTAGAGATGCAAAGACTGATTGCAATTCAGTTTTAATTATAAAGCCTATAAACTGAAAATCAAAATTTACCTCAGAAGGCTTTACAACATATTACATCCCTCTGTTCTTGGATGCTTGCAGCGGATATGAAAAAACTCCCCTGGTTATATAAAACTGACTGAGCTGAAACTTTGTAACAGTTACAACAAAAGTTTAGAACTTGTAGTATATTTGTTAGTGTCATTTTGTCTGTCCCTTAAGTTTGCTACATTCTGCAAGCCATCTTAGCACTGTCTAATAAATACATACTTAGTTCTTAGGTTTTAGTCCGAATCAGCTGCTCGCCCCATTGGTGGTTACTGCTCACTGCCTGTGCTTTACATTAGGCGCTATTAGCTACTACAACTCTTACATAATCTTTTTAATCCTTTTTTATTGAAAAGATCATGTGATGCAACTACAGTATATGCACAGCTGTCATGTTGTAGAATCATAGTAGCATTTAAAGGACCAGAAAGTGAATTCCTCACATTGGAAACAACAGTCAACAAAACAAACAACAAACAGAAAAAAGAACGTTGACGTTAAATGAGAAATAAGGACATTTTGGTTGACAGTGAATGAAAGCATACCTCAGAATGTGGTGAGGTTCTCCAGGAAACTTAAAAATAGAGGTCAGTCATGTTTAGTCATGTGTTGTTTATATTATGTCTTGTGTCTTCAGTAGCACTACAAATATGTTCCTCTAAAATCAGAGCCAAGATTATTTTCTAAGCATCTCTCATTAAATTCAGAGTACAACACAATCAAAACAGAGTTCAGTGGAGCTGATCTATTTCCCTCTGAAGAGTCATTTCATGGATCATTTTCAACATCACTGCAATGCATGCAAAAACATGGCACAGCAACAGTGTAGAGGTCAGAGGTCTGATTCACATTGGAGACATCTATACTAAAAATATGTCCGCTCATGATACCGAGATGTGCTTTGAATAAAATGACTTTTTAGCAATCTGCAGTCATCAGCCGCCTAGGAGCTCAGAGGTAATACATACTGCCAGCGCTGGATTAATCTGTTGGCTGGAGAACTGGGCTTTTTAGCCTGAAAAGTGTTGCAACCCAGCTCCCTCACTCATTACACTGTCCTCCATGGCTGAGCAGCTGAAAATACCAGGAGGTCGAGGGGAATTGGGAGTTGAAATTCCAGTGGGTGGGGAGTTTCAGCGCCTGGCCAATAAATCAATGAGTCATCGCTATTGATTAACAACCCCATCAACCCTGGTAGATATATGATACTCATTTAGTGCTGTGGGCCAATAAAAACCTTACTAAATGTATCTTTAAAAGAATTAGTAGCAATTCAATGGTGTCATAACAACAAACCCGACAACGAGCTGTGGGAAACCAGCGCAGCCAATAGTCAGCTTTATTGATGTGACAAAAAGTTCACTTAGCAGAATAAGCACATTAGGAGCTTACTGTTAAAATAACACCTTCAAATGTTGGACTCCGTGGCTTTAAATACGTCACCATGACATCATGTTACACCTGTAATTTTTACTGTTGCCCTTCATTCCAAGCTCAACATGTCATGTTTGTGCAGCTTGGCTTAATTTGATAGATGGGATACCCGTGGAGCAGGCTGGCTCACTTTACAGAGATGTTAACTATCACAGTGAGCATGACATCACAGGGAAAGAAATGCCAAGAAAGGCAGTTTATCATCTGCAGTGCTGCACAATAAAGGGACAATGGTGTGGTGCCACTGAGATGATAAAATCCTTGCTTTAGAATTGGTGTGTCAAATGGAGGCTTCACCCCTCTGATTCTGAGACATTAGACTCTTTTTTCAGAGGAACAGCAGGGTACAGAGGTTTGTTAAAGCCCCAATATTTTCTCATCCAAAACAAAAGCACATGGTGGACCGACGCTGCATGGTCTGCACGGATGGTTAGGATTAGGCAAAAGAGGCACATGGTAAGGTGTAGAAAAAAACATCACAGTCAAAGGGAAGGAAAAACCAGTGTCCTACATGATGCGTCCAGAGTTTGTTGGGTCCATCCATCACCCCTCCCACACGTCATATAGTGACCCTCTTGCTCGTTATTTTACATTCTATCATGTGCATTATGCAGATGCGACAGGTTTCATCTGTCTGCACTGCAAAAACAGCACATTTTGATGACTTTGGAATGAGAACTGGCTGGCTACGCTCAGAATCAAATGAACTGCAGGGTACAGAGGTCTAAGGAAGCCCCACTATGTTCTCATCCCAAACTGTCACATGTTGCAACTTTGAAGAGGACTTCCACGTCTACATTACGCTCCAGGTATCCTTCTGCGTCTACTCTTTACATTCCACAATGCCAAGATGCACATTGTAAGATGACGCTGGACATGGTTTTGTTTAGATGACAACAGCACATGGCAACTAACGCAGGAACGTCAACAAAAGCACATGCAGTGATGGTTGGGAGTAGGCAAAGAAGGCACAAGGTGTAGAAAAAAACACCATCACATTTGGAGGGGAGGCACCCCAGACTCCTGCATGATGCGTCTGGGGTTTAATGGATTGATCTACCACACCCCCTGCCCTCACTACAGGGACCTTCATGCTTCTTATTCCTCGCCGTTACCGGCAGCTTATCAACCTGACGCCATCCTGTGGCAAATCATGCGTATGCGACAGTTGCCGTCCGTTCTCAACTGACGCCGACCATCGCGCTGCCACGTGTCCCTTTTCAAAATAAATTCAATTCTTACAGGAAGTCTGTTATATGTGTCATGTAATGTAGAGCAGGTGGACCCAAATGCGAGAGACGGCAGGAACTAAAACAGATCACTCTTAACTGAACATCACAAGATCAAATCAAGGATCCAACAAGAACTGAAGTGAACAGCAGGACTTAAATACAAATTAGACTGATGAGGGGATAAAGTGCAGGGGGAGAAAAAGGGCAGAGAAGCTCAGGTGAGGGGAATAAGGTGATGAGGCAGAAGAACAGTCAGAGAGCTGATTGGCTGAGAGATACTGAAGAGCAGGAAGGACTAACAAGGCTGATGCAGGACAGCTGTCGAGATGGAAAATGAGGGAACAGCAGCACAGGAACACAGGAGGAGAAACACACAGTAAACTGAAACCCAAAAACCAAGAAAACACAATCTTCTCAATAATAATCCCAATGAAAGCGTACAGTCACAGCATCATGTTACCTATAAAATTGTGTTTTCATTGCAGTTTTGTGAGATATGTCTTTTTCGAATACCACCTGCAAACTTGATGTAATAAATGGGATTATTTTCAACATTGAGGGGTTTCCATTGGGCGTATTTTTATGTTTGCAGTTTCAATTTGTGTAATTTGAGTGTTAATGGAAGGCCATCTTGATTATCTCAATGCTTGTGTTTTGTTTTTTTTCTTTTACCTTTTGTTAGGGACACTGTGAACTCAGATACTTATTTGATGAGTACAGTGCTATCCTAACTAATAGAAATGATGGACAAAGCGTCAAAAGTAAGACCTAAATTATAGTAATTCAAACTAACATGCATTTTTTTCTTTCTATTTTATTGTCTTTGAATCTTTGAATTCCTGGATATTTTTCTAAACTACCGGTTTTTTTATAGTTTATTGGTTTCTTTCTGACCAGTATACATTCAAACTGTAAACCAGATAAAGAGGCCACACTGTCGCAGCAGAATAATGTTAATATGGTGACTTATTGTATTGAAAAAGTTGAAATTATTTTTCTCAGGTTTGATTGCCACAGTGTGTTGTCAGTCTGTGGGAAACCCTGTGTCTGTATAATGTTTGATGTTGCAGTCACTTTGTTTGCCTTTTTGGATTGAGCTCTCTTTGTAATATCACATTGCTAATAAAAGCAGATTCTTTCCAGTGATGACTGTTGCAGTCATTTGTCAGAGATACTTTGGAAAACATGAGAGTAGATTTGACATCTTTGGAAATATCCAAAAAACATGAGTAATAAAAAAAGGATAATGACTCATTCATGGGTTGATATTAGTTTTGGGGAATTTTAATGAAAGTGTGTTATGGTTCTTGACCCATGTTGGCTGGAAGTATACAATGGTATTTTAGACAGTGTGCTTCCATTTTATGGCAAAGGTTTGAGCCCAGAGCAGTGAAGGAGGCACATATCACAGCTATGTCTTTGGAGTGACATGTTCAACAATCACCTGTAGTTTAACCCTTTGAAATCTGGAGCGACATCAATTCTTCTTGTGTCGCTTTCAGATGCCTTGGGGGAAAAGCAATGAGTAACTGTTAAAAGTAGTAGATTTAGAAATTTATTTTAAAAAGCTAGGGAAACATTTTTGGAGAAAAAAAGCAAAAAGCACAGGGAAAAGGGAGAAAAGCCAGGAAATGTATTTATAGCTAATATACATATTTATAATTATGTTACAGAATTATTATATTTTAGACACCCTTTCCATGTCATTTCCTTTTTTCATTATTTTATTTTATTTTATTTCATGTTTTTTTTTGTTGTTTTTTTTTAAATAAATTTTCAGCTATAGTTTTCTTGTACTTTTTCTTCTTTTGCTTCTCATTGCCGTCTTCCCATGTTTTTGAAAGAAGTCAAGCTAAAGTGTTTTAAAGGGTTAATTTATTCTCCATGTGAAGGCATTTTGCTGCACCTGTGGCTGCTGTGTGCTTTGGCTCCATAGGCTACACCGTAGCTGATAATGCACCTCCTCAGATAGTCTTGTTTGTTTGTTTTTTTTAACTTATTTTCAGGTCATTTTCCTGTTATTTTCTATTTATTTATTTTTTTTACTAATTTCCTGCTATTTTTTGGGCCATGTCTTGATGAGTTGCTTCATGCTTTCCATGTTTATGAAAGAAATCAAACCAATTTGCTCAGGTTTTATTTGGTTAAACAGAAGAACCTAAAACAGTTTGGAACAGAAAATACTTAAAAAAACAAAAGCTATTCAGACCTCCACCCTGCCTTCACATTTATAGATATGAATAAAAAGAAAAGTTTAGTCATTAAACTCCATCATAAAGCCAGGAAAGAGAATACACCCAGCAAACACCAGAAACAAAACTGCACATAGTGAGCCAGCGTAAGTGTTGGAAGAAGTGTTCCTATTTTCATAAAGCACTGAGTGAAGGAAGCATGGAAATTAATAAACTAGATTAATTTCCTGGTTGGCTCTCTGAGCAGAACACCCATTACATTACGTGCCACACTGAACTTTGGTACTATTGGCACAAAATATTATGCATTTTGTAGCCAGCTTATGAGGAAACAGCATTCTGTGCTGCAACAACCACAGGAAAAAAAAAAAAAAAACAGCGCAGAGGACACCAGGTCTTCATAGATGCAAATGTGTGACCGGGGAAAAAAGGAAACATATAATCGCTGAATTACAAAATAGTGACTGTATAAATTGAGTGCAGACCACAAGGGTTGGGCTGACTGCACTGCTATTTGCTTTAGCTGTCAGGCTGAAGTGTATAAATGCTAGGGGAAGGAGATTATGGCAACCACACTGATCAAAAATTGGTCCAGTCTGAATCATAATGTGGAGCTAGGAGTGGGCAATATATCAAATATACTCAGTATATCGCAGCTTGTTCCATATGGGATATATAAAATGACTGTATCGTCAACATTGAGTATAAATTGTCTTTTTTTTTTTAAGCTTCGAGTATGATACTTGCTCTGATGTTTTAATTCTCTCCTGTGGCTCTCTCACTCTCCCTCTCACACAAAAAGAAATAATACAAAAAAAAAAACACAAAAAGTGACACATTACACACTCCTCTGCCCATCCAAACCACTCTTTTCTGGGCAACAGTGTGTATAGGCAAGGTGTGTGTTTATGTACCTGCAGAGCTCCAGACTGCAACTGTTTAGTCACATCTTGTGACCACGGAGCACCAATGCCACTGACAGCATGCTACTTTACCTTTTTTATAGCAATAGGCTACATTATTTAGCTTTATTATAACAGTAGATAACTTTATTTAACTTTATTTTAACTGCCTTTTAACTATATAATAATAGTACTTTATTCAACTGTATTGCAACAATATTACTTTAATAGTCTACAGTGATTTAGGAGTGTCAAGATGTATAGTGTGCATTGCATTATAGCCTAAAAATGTTGCAATATGACTTTAAGGCCATATCCCCCAGCCCTATGTGGGGCCATTCTGCACAGATTCTCTCTGAGATTAGATGTAACCAGAACAATCACAGAAGTACACTAAACCCACACCCACACACAAATAGAATGTTTTCCAAAGTCAAGAAGTCATGAACACTGAAAAACAGAGCCTTTTGCATTTTTAATTCATCAGTGTGAAATCTGACTTTTTACATCCGTTTGCCAAAAATCTTCGGAGGTCCACACTATCTCTTTTGCAGACAAGCATTCATATAGAAAACAACCTTTATAAGGAGCCACTTAAGTCATTTCTGACAGATAAGCCCTATCTGATTCTTAGGTGGAGGTCTCCTTCAGCTAACACAGCAGTAACACACCATTTCCTCACCGTTGTTTCCCATGTTACTTTGTCAGGCATTTGCACTTACGTATCTGATGTAATAACAAGTAGAGGGTGACACAATGGATGAGGGACGTGGTGTATGGAGACCCCACAAAACACACATGGTGATTTATGGGGAAAACCTTAATTACTGGAAACGCAAATCCAAAATGTGCTTCTACCTTGCACTTTAAATAACTTTTCATGAGAAATGAGAGCAAAGTTTTTCCCTGCTGGGCTTACTTTGTTCGTTTAAAGGTGTGTTTTGCTTCATTTTTCGGGCTCGATCCTGTCAGGCTGTTGGCCTTGGCAGTGCTCCTGCTTGGTTGAATGCAGTGTAGATGTGAGGGAGGAGGAGCAGAGTGTGAGAGAACAGGATGAGCTGGAAATGAACACATGTGGGGAACTGTGGTTATGAGAACCAGCAAAAGCCAAATACATTACAGAGATAACGGCCATTTTCCCATTAAATTAAAGTGGTGTTAAGTAATCCTGTAGCTAGCAAGGACTGCAGAAACACTGATACATGTGTAATGTCCACCAACCATGATTATCAGGGGTCCTATTCAGAGTTGAGATATGAAATATTCTGAGGTTCAAGTTTAAAGTTCACACCAATTTCAGCATCTGGATTTGCTTGATTTGAATTTTAGATCTGGTATAAGCTTATTGAATTTATCAATTTAGTTTAAAATGAGGTATAAAGACATGATATTCAAGAGGTACAGGGGTGAGGGAGGTGTGGGGAATCACCAGGTATTATCGGGGCTACTGTCTATTTTGTTATTTTTCTTGGTTTCTGTTCTTTTTTTCTGTGGTATTGTACTGTATGTGTGTATATGTATGCGTGAATGCATGTACATGTGTTAGCATAAGTATATATATATATATATATATATATATATATATATATGTGTGTGTGTGTGTGTATGTGTGTGTGTGTGTGTGTGTGTGTGTGTATGTAACATATGTATATACATATACATTTATATGTTTACATAAGATGTCAGAAATGAAATTATCTAAAAATATTAGACATTAAAGTATAGATAGGTAAAGACCAGTGAGGAAGCTTGTTAATGTTATTCATTTATTTATGGAGAGGGGGGTATGGAAGTATAAGTTATACCTGTTCTCATTCCCTTCCGAATATGTATATGTCTTTACTTTATGTTTCTTTTCATTTCGCTTCACTATGCTTTAGTGCCTTTTTTTCTCTTCTTCTCTTTGTTTTTAAAACAATATTTTTTATTGCTTTGTTCATTGCATATTCGAAATAAATGTTTTAATCAATCAATTAATCAATCAAATCAATGTGAATGTAAAGTGTGTATACTGGGCAGGTACTTTTTCTTTTTGAACTCGCAAGCTTAAAAAAACAAAAGTTGTGAAATTTCAAAAGTGACTACTGAAAATCAAAGAAAGGAAAGACCACATGAATTTAGATTAAAATTTAGATTATTTTGTCATATGATCAGATCTTCATGGACTGTGTTGCTCCCAGTATTGGAAAGGTTACTTTTAAAATGTAAGGTTACAGATTACTAGTTACCCTGTCCACTGCTGCCTTCAGGTGCTTCTTAGAAATATTGTATTTTTTGTCTTCAACAGCTATGAGCACATGAGCCCTCCAAAGTTGTAATTCCGAGTGGGAAATTGGGAAATTTCAGCAAGTTGTGACGTTTCAGGGCAGCAGAAATGGAAAGCATGGAAACATGTCAACAATTGATAATTGACAGTAATATATATATATATATATTTTGTTCCTAGTAGTTATCATTTACTTTTAGTAGTTTTACATTTAGTATCTGCATCTATTAGTTGTAGCAAGCAAGCAAAACCTCTAACTTTAAAGCATACCAGGCGAGTAAACTAACATTGATAATGTTATTTTATAACGTGAGTTGCCGACTTGACGTCATAGATGTATAAACAATGCGGGCAAAAATAAAAAAAATATGTTTTTTCAATGGTAGTAAACTTTTTTATTTATACACTTATTAAATATCAATTTTTGATCATAGGTAAAGTGTAATATGGTATTAACTGCTGTCCTTGTAGAGTGACTTAGATCAAATATATAATATATATATATATATATTATATATATATATATATTATATATATATATATATATATACACACACACAAAATAAAATCATATATAAGAATACAAATGAACTGGAAACAGCTATCAACCTCTTGTTTAAACACTTTTAGCATTAAAATGCAGCCCATCGTCTTTGTATCTTCCATGTTGTTTCCACTTTACAACCTCAAAGCTTATGAACACAACAAAGTCAGAAGGACCACTTCCCAACTCGGAAAGTACAACCTTCCTACATCACATGACTGCAGCAAAATATGATAATGATAATGATAATGATAATATGATTAGCCTACTTTTTGATTACTTTACTACCAAATGTTTTAAACTGGCCAGTTAAGATGAAAATTATCCAGTTATAAGCTATGTCAAAATGCATGGTCTGCACAGTGAAAGGACGCAAAGAAGTTGAATCAATGTTATAGTCTACAAATAAACTTTCAAGCGAAAATAATTTGGGTGCAACCTCAGATCAATATTTGGAGTATTTGAGTATTAACTGAAATTTAATTACATTATCACACACATATTTTTTTTTCTCAGTAAGTGTAACTGCTTACAATTACATTTGTTTCTTAATGTAGAGGAGGGTCACCATAGTGGATTTTTTTTTAATTAATAATTACTTTTTAATTCATGAATTCATGAATTATCCATGAATCAATTTTACTTTTCACTCTTTTCACTCTTTACATTTTATTACAGCTTAGTGTGTTTAAGGGTGGGGCCACTTCAGTGACAGGCTGTTAAAAAAAAAAACAAGATGGTGTTAGCCAAAAATGCAGAACTTGAGGCTTCTTAACAGAAATCTAAAAACCAGTGGGTGATGTCTCAGAAGTTACATGCATTATTTCATACAATCTATGGAACATGCTCAATCGAAGTATCACTTGTTTTCAGCTATGTGTACCTTTTTTTCAGTGTCTGACTGCGCTGTCTGCCACTAGAGGAAGAAAGCCCATTTCCAGTAAAAAGGTTCTTGAATTGAGTCCATTCTTAAAGTCTCTCTCATTCCAAAATGCAAAATTTTGCTAAATGTATGTCTGACATTCAGTGGCACATGTCAGGCTGTTTCTCATTTGGTTCAACATCTTTTGAGTGAGAGCACATGGAAGCAGGGCTGGCAGGAGAGCATTTCTGTTTCTGTTCTCATGCTGTAAGAGCATCCCAAATTGGCACTCTGCGGGGAGCTGGGAGGATATGATAAAACAAGCTGACATCATCGTCAATGTCATCATCCAGTCTCAAGAGTTTTTCTTGAAGCTCTGTAGCAGAGGGATCCAAGAATGCAGAGAAAAAATGCTGAATTTAATTTACCTTCTTCAGTTTGACCTCGGACAGAAGCTGGAATTTAACAGTTAAGGCAGCTCAGTGACTGACTTTCCCTGTATATCAGTGGTACATCAGTGGTACTGTGTATACTGTACCTGCTCTGGATGAAAACAGTTTGAGATGCATCACATAGAGTCAGAAGAGTGGATAACACAGCACATCTTCAGGCAGTCCCTCTTCAAAGGTAATCATAGTATAGTGGACAGAGCTTGGAAAAGTTAAACCCTACTTATTTCACTAATTGATGTGGGCACTGACGTGGGCATCACTAATCCAGTTGTACCGGATGCACACATACCGAACTCGTCAAATAGCATTGCTCTATCAGTGCCTTCAGCATACAAACAAGATGCAAAAAGCCACCATCACGTCAGACTGTAAAACGGCTGGACGGCGTCAGATGAAAACATGCTCGGGCAGAACCGGTGGTGTTATTATGTGCCTATGGACGGCATCAGTCACATCCACATGCAACATGCACAGGCAGCATCACTTGAAAACACTGCGGGAGAGCATCTGCTGTGTGCACATGAAATGCTTATCAGAATCAGAAATACTTTATTGATCCCCGAGGGGAAATTGCCTTTAGTTACAGATGCTCCCATTCAAAAGTCTTAAAAGATGTAAAAAAGTATAGAATATATCAATAAAATTTAAACATAAGTACTAATATAAAATAAATATATCTAAACACTGAAATAAAAATATAAATGTACATTTTGTTCTTGTTTCTACAAGAACTAAAGGACAGTGTCAGGTAATAAATCTGCCAGTAACCATGTAATATAAGGGTTAGACATTCATGGGGTCTGGAGTTGACCTCCTATGTAGATGTGTGTGTGTGTGTGTGTTTTTTCTAGACATTGCAATGTGCATCCTAACAAAGTATCCTCAGGTAAGATACCGATCCCCAAATTGGGTACATGTAGGCAAAGTCTGTTACGACCACATCCTCTCCTTGCGCGTGAGTCCTCAATCTTTCTGCCAGTTCATCATGATAGTCTTTGGACAATGATTCAAACCAGAATTTGGTTACAAACTCTGCCAAAGTGGAAATCTCCATTCGAGCCACATCCAGTCAAGAGCAATACCTTACAGCTTACAGAGTGGCAATGAGCTCAGAGGAGGATACAGTGCTAAAAAAATTGTTATTGTTGGAAAATAGAGCTCTGGGCTTAGGAAATATTTCAGACTGGGCTGGGGGCAAGAGTTCCTCCTCAGGCCAGCCAGGGGACATAGCAACCTTGGAACCCATCAGCCATCATCTGATATGGTAAAGCTTTTGGCAAGGGCTGATATTTCAGGAGATCTAATATATAGCTAGCAGATATCCAGGCCAAGTTATTATTCTTCCATACACTGCTTATTTTTTGCAGTTCAATTAGCAACTTAAGACAAGTTCAGACAACATTTTGGCTTGTCTTTATAAACAGATATCAGTATGAATGCAGATGAAATTGAAAAATGCTAAATCATTATCCGAAAATTGTTGAGGGATTCTGAGATTGCATTTGGGTCACTGTGTTCCATGTCTTTTGTTCTCTACATGAACTTTTTACCTGCAGGCAACCAGCGCCTGCTCAAACATGACTGGTCAAACCACTCGCACTACAAACAGAAACCAGAACACTTCAGATTCCAATTTTTTGTACTGTTGACCACAAATTTGCCCTAATTATACAGATATCTCTTTATAGAGATTAGCTACATAGTAGACTACTGCCTCTGCCAGTGAACTGTAGGGGGTTTACTGGATGTTCGAGAGTCTTTAGATAGAATCTGTGTAAATGCACCAGCAGGGATTTGGTGATGTTTGGTTTATGGGACCCCATACTTTGGGGTCCTTCAATATTTCCCTCAAATATAATGGCAATCCATTCCTTAGTTGGTGAGATATTGAGGTCTAGACCAAAGTGGTGGACCAATTGACTAACTGACAAGCTTTACCACCCATGTTGTTTGTGCACCTGATAACAAAAAAGCTTGTATCCTAGCATTTATGATTGTCTGCAAATAAAGAATAAATGACTCAAAACACACTGGATATTGAAACAGAGAAAGTTTAAAAAATAATAATATCTACAAGTTAATACTTTCCATGATTATCCTCATGACAGGGCCAAACTCTCCCACTACAGATGTGAACTGGGCTAGTATATAGTTCATTCACTTATTATTGCAGTCAAAAACAACTGTGCTGATCATAAAAACACTCATGTTATCTCAGAGCTGACCAAACTCCCTCAGCTGTGTTTCAGGTCACAAGTTATTCCCATTACACAAAAAAGAATTTATTGGTCCTCTGAAAAGCTAAAAAAAAAAAAAAAAAACGCTTTTGCAGAAGAGGTTGAACTTGATGGATTCTAACACTAAAAAAAACTCTTGAAGAATGAGAAGCAGCTCCCATGGATGGATGAGATGGAGGAAGCAGCTGTTTGTAAATGAACCAGAAGAAATGACATACCAAGTTTCCTTTAATACATCTTGGACAATGTGCAAGTGGTAATCAGAAGAGCAGTGTCTGGGATAAAAATGGCGTGTACTGTGCAAACAATTAATCCATCACTGACAAAGTGGAGGGTTGAAAATCCCCCAAACCCCCTCAGAGATTTGGACTTCCATGCACAACAGACAAAAATATAAAAATACAAGAATGGAATAAAAGGATTGTCTGAAACAAGCAGAACTAGAAATCTGACTCTCTGATTAAATCAGTCAGTCTGTGATAATTATATTTACACTCAAAATCCTTATTCAAAATAAACATTTAGACATCACAACATCACTTGTTGTAATGGTTTGGTATTAATGGCCAAGAATAACCTCTTGAACATAAAGGGGTACTTTAACCAGTGTAGGTTTTAATCAGTGTTGGTAGTATATGTAAATAAACTATGGTACACTTCCCTCTATCTTGCCAGTGCCCAGATCTCACTGCTCATCTCATCTTAGATTGGCCACATGACGTCTCATTTTGTGGATTTTAGCTGGCTCTGGGGCTGTTGCATAAATGTATAAAGACAACTGAATTAATGGCACATGAAGCCAAAAAAGGTTGACTTCCTTGTTGTAAAATTACCCAGATCTTCCACATAATTTGGCTCAAAAGTAAGCAAGCAATAGGCTTTTATTGCAAAGTGGCTAACCTCCACAGGCCTAGCCTGCTACTTCAATCTTGGTCCTCTGCTAACTTTAACAGCGATAAAAATTGTGTGGGTCTTTTAGACAATCCAAATATTATCGAACCAAGTGGATCAAATCCCGATAGTGAAGCGAGTCATTTTGCAGGTCATTTTTTGTGACTGGTTCGGAGTCATCTCTTTTCCAATGGAAGTCTATGGGAAAGACCCAATGGCATGACATGATCGAGCCAGAAGCTGTAGTTGCACGATTTGGCCACTATGTAAAATTGACTTCAAGGTTCGGTGTCCTTCCTGGGGGCTGCTGCTCGAACTACTTCCGCATTTTCAAAGAGAACAGAAATGGATTATGAAAACCCTTCAGTAAAATGTCATCCCTTGAGCACTCTGTAGCCAGCCAAGTTTTAAAAATGATTATCTTTTCAGTGGTAAAATACTTAATGAATGTTAAAATTACTCTACGTTTGTGTTGCTAGTGCTGAGTGCAGCCAATAAGATGCTCTTGTATTTAAAGTAATGCAATCTTGCATTTCTTTCCCTCTCTCCATTTCTATTCAGTTCAAGCAGTAAGTATATATAAAACCGTATTGTAATGCATTTATTGTGTTTTAAAAAAAAAAAAACGTTTCATAGCAAAATGTATTGTTTAAAACCACAATGGAAGATTTTCACATTGTGATTCACAAAGTCAAGGCTGCCAGATGCAAAGCAGCACTCTGTTCTACATTGACAAGGAAGCTTTTCATGTCATGTGACTTCCACCAAGCTGCGACTTCAATGGTCTTTTTATGGATGCATCAATATTTTCCTATGTGTTCTTGGGCTATACATAGGTGAGTGAACAGTGGACATCAAAGTGAGTGTGTGTATGTTTTCTTAACCCTTTCTCCCCGCAGCGTGGCATATGTACTGTTTGAAAAGGTCCCATGGGAACAAAGTGGGATTGCCCTGCTACATTCAGGTTTCTAGGCCTAATACAGGGACCACAGAAGCCTGCATATGCAGACTCAAGATGGCTTTAAATTACCAAAGTTAAATAGCACTACTTCAATCAGTTCTTTATGGACTTAAACATGTCATATGATTTGCTCATGGCCACATCCACCCCCTGCCCGCCCCCCTGTCCCACACACAGGATCGGTTCCACAGGGAATGCTTTGGATGAGAGGAAGCTGAATCAACACGGAGGCTTTGACTCCTGTCAGTTTGCTCCGGCAGGCCTCACACCAGAGGCAGAGGAGCAGGTGGAAAAACTTATAAAGATCCTATGACTTGCAGCTCCCAGGAGGAAGTGACATGATGCCCCACAGAGGGACAGGGGAGGGACGAGGTTGGGAATCCTCAGTGTGTGTCTACGCTGTCCGTAAGACGTGACTCACTTTGTGCAGACAGTCAACCTACACTGTTTGCTCTGTCTTTGATGATACACAGATGTGATCGACTGCCATCTTACGAAAGATAGAGAAATATTTGCTGCCTTTCTTTTACAGTACAATATTGAGCCAATTTCCCACATTGCCTTGTAGATCAGCTTACCAAAGTTCCTTTCACACATGCACTGCAAACATGAAATTATCTAGACATTACCCCAGGGAGCTGTATGTGAGAAGGACAATGTCAGAATTAGTTGGATTGGACATTAAGTGGACTTAAATGAATCCTGCCAGCTCCCTCATACAAAGTTTGTGTAATATCCGATTGAGCCCATCTGTGAATAGAGCAGGTCATTGTCAGGAAAATTATGGCAAGCGAGTGGGCAAGTCGATGACGTTTTTATCTTGTGGCTGGACAAAACCAGAAGAAACATACTTCCATGGTGAAAAAGAAGTGTCAATTACATGAAGATGCCAACAAAAATGTCTAACGGGAGAGATGACGAAATTCTGGAACAAAGGGCCAAAGCCAAAATGGCATGAGACTTTGTTGTTTATGACCAAATAATGAACTGGCTACATGACTACAGCAAAATTCCCATCATACCCTGCCTCATGCAAGCTGCTCCCAGGCACCACCCTTCAACTAACTTGATGCTATCTGACAAACCAACTTGCACTGTCACTAGTTTTGAGCAGAACCATTTCAGTCAAGGATGTGTCATCCATGAAGGGTGTTGCACAATGAAAGTAAACAGCAGTGACAAGTCGATTGTATGGATTACATATGAACTTTTCTTGTCATTACAGATATTTTATCCAAAAAACAAGCATTCCAACAATTAATGAGACCACTGCATACCCTTATTCCCATGATTTCTTACATAACCTATATTGTTGTCTTCTCCAACTTTCTCCATCAATCTGCAGAATATGACATGCCCACTGGTATCATCAGAATACCTATTTGAGGTCAAAGAAAATCGGCTGGTTTTTAGGCTAAGATGGGAACTAAGTTTTCAGGTTCTACATGCATTTATTTTTGGTTAAAATGCCTTAAATGGTTCAAAATTAGCTGCAGGGGAAGAGATATCAGGAGGAGAGACAGCCTCAAATGATACACCTCTGTCCCTACAGAAGAGCAGTCTGCATGGCTGATGGGTAATACTAGAGGACACACTGTCCATTTTTTTCATAATTCTATTATTTGCTCTCAGAAGTGTCTTACAAATCCTCCAAAGGCTCCACACACACGCATCCAGCCCGATCTCATTCCAAACTTGTAAAATACAGCTGCTTTGATGGTGATTTTGGTGCAAGATTGCAATGGCAAAAGCCAACTTTCACGCTGCTGAATGACGGCAGGTGAGAAAGCAGCCAGACATAAATGGCTGCAGTGTTATCATACATTTGCGGACAGCTGGGTGAAACCTGTTGCATCCTAATGAAATGCATCAGGACGCCACCAAGTTGGAACGCTCCTGGTGATGATGTACTATAAGGAGTGCAATGGTGCCTACAGGTGCGAAGGGTGGTGGATGGGTCCAACAATCCTTGGACTTTCAGTACAGCGTTTACTTTTTATCTGAATGTGATGTTTTATCTCTACACCTTACGATGTGCGTCCTTTCCCTTAATCTTAACCATCCATGACCTTTTTGCCTAATCCTACCCATCCATGACAGTACATGCCTTCATTGACATCCTGGCATTTTTGGCCATGTGCTTTTGTTACATAAACATAACCATGTGCAGCGTAATCCTACCATGTGCTTGTGTTTACACCAAAATAGCAGCATCCTGAAGTGCAGATGCAGAAGGATACCTGGAGCATAATATGTTGATGTAGAAATCCACTGCATAGCAGTAATATGTTACGACTTGGGAAGAGAACATGTTGACACATCACAACTCTGCATTTTAAATTAGCAGAATTGACAAAACATTGTCATTTAACATGTTGCAAGACATCAGTCTTGACCACTGCACCACAGTCACACAAAGTGAAATAAATGTCTCCATTCAAAGTGCAGACATTAAAAAAAAGAAAACATTCCCCAGGTGGAGAGACGTTTTCTGTATAACTCTAAGTTCACCATCAGATCTTGAATCAGAGCATCACAGGCAGTGAGACCCCTCTGAGGGATTGGCTGGAGCACATAAGCACTCTGGCCCGAGAAGTTTCAGCTGTCCAACTGCTAGAAACAGTCTGACACAAAGGCATGTGACCCCGGCGGTGGAGGAACAGCTTACTGATGCAACTGAAGAAAACAAAGGCCCTCTAAATACAAATAAACCTCTGTAACATCTGCAGAAAGACAGGGGAGGCTCGGCTTGGCGGACTGCTTCTGCCAGAGCCGCTGCGACCGAGCGGGGAACATGTGACCAGAGAGTAAATAAAGCGAACCGCATGAGGTGGGAATGTAGCGTGGGGTTCGGACCCCTCAGGCAGACGGATGCTCTGGCCTCCGCGGTAGAGGTCTGGCCTGTCAGAGGACTGGACATCCACAGCTGTGTTTTCACTGTGTTTGTTCCTGAGGGCCACATGGATAGGCTTCAATAATCAACAACTCGCACACACACACGCACACACTACTAAAACTGTCATTAGTAAAGAAAAATATGGGGGGATCAAAGACCGATTGTTACCATAGATTGCAGCATACTCTTGACATGATTTTGAGTATCTGGTGGACATACTAACATGATATGCAGGTATCAAGTGAAAGTAAATTAAAGTCCTTCATTATTCTACTAAAATACAAAGCTTTTGGCTATAAAAAAACTGATAACATAATATGTTAGCAGTTTTATGTATCTGAAAGTTATAAATATTATAACTGATGACTTTTACTTAACTTTGTGGTGCTCCGATAAGTTTCTCAAGGTGGTTTTCAGATAGGGCCAACTTAAAATCTTGGGGTGGCAAACCAGAGCCAACAGCCACAACTGAATTTTAATAATTCTATAATGCTGTTGTAGAATGTTGTAGAAAAAAATAAGACAAAACAATAGTAGTCGAAATAAGATATCACCGCTGATTCACTTTGGTTTCTTATTTTACAGCTGATTTTTAAGCTATATTAAATGAGAAGATGTGCTTTAATGTTAGATACGAGGTCCGCAAGCATCACTGAAGTGCTCAAATGACATTAAAGGTCACCCTCCAATGTAATACTGCAATTATACAACTATTACCAACAAAATATAAATGTTTAATCAAATGTACCCATGATTTGGGGCAATTAGCTATCAAAATTAAAAATGTTTTTTGGGAGTGTAAACCCCGTTTCCATTGAAATACAAGGGGTCTGACTAGTAATTGAAACACAATCAGCTACATTGGCGGACTCCTATGTGTAATTGAACCTAGTTTACCTCTACAGCAAGTAATCTGATATTTAGTAATGACCTAGCATTAGACAGGATTTTTTAGTCCCAGATGAGTGAACTTTGAGCTGACATTGCTTTGAATAAGAATTTCTCAATCTAAATACATACCGCACAAATAAACATCAAAATACTTACTATTAGGGGGCGGCTGTGGCTCATAGATAGAGTGGGACCTTCCGTAATGGGAAGGTCAGGGGTTCAATCCCCGGCTCCTCCGGGCAACATGTTCAAGTATCCTTGAGCAATATACTGAACCCCAAATTGCTCCAGATGCCACGTCATCGGAGTGTGAGTGTGTGTGTGTGTGAATAATTATTCACACACTCACACACTCACACTCACTGAGTAGCAGGTGGCACCTTGTACGGTAGCCGTGGCCACTAGTGTGTGAATGGGTGAATGTGACAATGTTGTGTGAAAGCGCTTTGAGTGGTCAATAAGACTAGAAAAGCACCATACAAGTACAGTCCATTTACCATTATCAACCACGTTATAAGAAAGGTATCTACTGATTTTTAATTATTTTTTCCAAAGCTTCTATAACCGCAAACTTTACATGTATTTTATACATTTCTTTATTTAATCAGGTAAGTCCCATTGAGATCAAGATCTTATTTTCAAGAGAGGCTTGAGTACATAATAAAAACTGATTCAGCGATTCATTGATGTGGTTTATGATTCTGAGTCATTAACACTGATTGATTTTGCTTGGAATTAAAAGTTAGCATGAACATAAATCAACAAATGTTGCAAATATTATTTGTAAAGATCACAAATATTATTTAGCATAAATATTTAAAAATTGAAAAAAAAAATGTTAAATAAATATGTGGCACAGCATGATATTGACAAAATATATTTTAACATGAAAACATGATTTTTGTTTTTCCAAGACATCAATTTATTGGCTGAATTAACTAACATGATGATCATGATTTCTTTTTCTTTGCAGTTTTGAACCTAACACTCTAATTCAATAATCATCATTTCAATAATTGAGTTGAAATGGGTGGAGCTGTCCTGCTTCCTCTGTGGTTTTATATCCTGGGTCAAGTTCAGGCACGCATCGAGGCTGAAACCTGACAGAAACTTAACAGTGTCTGATTGTGTACCAAGCAGTTGCATTTCAACAGCTGAGGGCAGCCTTTTCCACACTTTGAAGGCTGTCAGGCTGCACTGAGGGAGAGCTCTGACACTGACGTGTTTGTAGCTGCAGCATACTCCTATTTCTAACAGACTACAATGAGCCGAAGCATAAATCTCTCTCACATACACACAGTGTCGAAGAATGACCAATGTGAATGACCGTGTTGTGACCCAAAGTGTTTAGGTTGTGTCGTACAGAACGAGGCAGCAGCATCTGCAGCAAGCTCCCTTCTCCTGCACCTCTGGGCTGCCAGCGCTGCTCCACTTTATTTGTTATTTTTGAGGACTGTCCAAAGGGGAGATCTCTCTCACTAAGTATCCCTTTCACTTGCCCCATTTATACACAAGATTGATGCTCAATTGAGGATGAGAACTCCCGTTTCCCCCCACTGCTTCCCTCCACATTTTACCCAGAATGCAGACAGCGAGAGGAGGCCACCCCGTGGTGACAGGGCCAGCATGTAAATCTGCAGCACAGAGGAAAATCCTTCCTGTTCAGCTGGAGCTGCTCACTGCTGATGATCAGATCACAATGTCTAAAATGTGTACATTATGACTAATTAAAATTATGCAACTGTTAAACTGGAAATATGGGATTTACTTATGCTGCACTGATTCTCACAGCGTAACCCGTTCATAATGTATTATTTTACAAACACACGCATACACACAAATATGATAATATGATGGATTTATACTGTAGATGCACACATAAATGAGCAAATAAATACATACAATTAATTAGGATACTCTATATTTTTTTTCTTTCTGTCCATTCAAATGGATGAATAATCTTAAATCGCCTTATAGTAAAAATGTCAACAAATGCTCTTGACTTTTATTTTTCAACAAAATGTGAGATTATTTTTAAAAAATTAACTCAAAAATGAATATAGAGATGTTTTAATCCACATTACATTGCATTTTTTTTTAGCATTTTGCATCATCACTCATAATATCCTCAATTTCTGAAGTATCTCTTGAGAATAGTATGTAGAAAACCTCCAGAGATGAAGATTTGCATAAGCAACTAATACAGCCTGTTCACATATCATGCTTCCACTGCAGATGCTGCTTGGCGATGTATCATAACACAGCGATTGGTTCTGTATGGTCATGTTCTCAGCTGATGCCGTCCGGTGGGTCATCATATAGCCGCAAAAGGTAGCTTTTAGGATCTTTGAGATTTCATGCCAAAGTCACTGCAAAAACAATGTTTTTTGAGAACTCCAGATTGAGAATGGGCTGGTACCAACCATGTCAGCATAGCTGGACAGGAAATAATGTTCCAAAATTCTTTTTAAATTGTAATGACAGTAAAACAGAAGTCATAATGTTTGGACCAAGTGGTGCTATCCATGCCCAACTTGTCCTGGGGTCCCTAGTTCCATATGTCAAAACCAGTGTAACCAATGCGGAGGGTTAAAATTGACAATGATTGTAAAATGGATCAACAGTTTAAGTCTGTTATAAAATCTTTTTTCAGATGAGGATTTCATCTGAGGTTGAGCCTTTCATTTCTTTTAGTGATTTTGAGAGGGTTATACATGCCTTTGTCTCCATGCCCTCTGTGTTGGTGTTAGCCAGTCTTTCTTGCAATTAGTCAAGAATGCTTCTGTGTGACTTCTAACTGGAGCAAGCAAGTGAAAGCACATTTCACCTGTACTAGCATCCCTCCACTGTCTCCTTTACACTTTAGATTTCTGTTTAAGATCCTGCTGTTGGCTTACAAAACTCTGAACAGCTGGCTCCTTCTTATACCTCTCTGACCTTCTACAGCCATATATCCCACTCACTGTGGTCTGCTGACAAATCTTTTCATCCCTAAAGCAAGATTGAAACAAGGGGGAGACAGAGCCTTTGCTGTCATGACCGTCAAACTCTGGGACGAGCTGCTGATGTTTTTACATAACACGTTAACATTTTATTAAGGCCCAAAGTTATACATTTTTATGGGCAGAGCAGCTTGAGTGACAGGCTTTCTGCATCATGATAGCTACAGTGCAGAGTTCATTCTCTGCTGCTGCCAAAACATCAAAAGCAAAAAATGAGAAAAAGAAGCTATTCATGCTATTCCTGCAGCATGACCAACAGTCCATTCACAATTTCACCTGAATATGGCTAAATGCTCTAGTTCAGAGCTACTACATGGACAAAAGTATTGGGCCACACCAACCATCAACCATCATTGAATCCCGGTGTTTCATTCAGTCACATTGCTGCAGGTGTATAAAATCTGGATGAATGGGCAAAAATCCCCACAGACACTCCAAAATCTTGTAGAAAGCCTTCCCAGAAGAGTGGAAGCTGCTATAGCTATTAAGGGGGGGACCAACTCCATATTATTGCCCATGGATTTAAAATGGGATGTCATAAAAGCTCCTGTAGGTGCAAAGTGTAGGTGGCCCAAAACCTTTGTCAATATAGTGTATATTGCTTCTGGACTGGAAAGCGCAACTAAGATGGGGTGTATTAGGTAATATTTTCCTTTTGACAATTTTAGATGCACAGGATGACCAACTGGCTCCTCAACATTGCGTTCTTAAGCCCATTTTTGCCTTGAAAACCTTGCACTCTCAGGGCTGGAGATGTTAGTCAGTCACTCCACCACTTTGGTAAACATTAAAATCTCAACAACTGTTTAATTTATTGCCATAAAATTTTATGTACACATTAAGAGTCCCCACAGAATAAAGCCAGCTGGACACCAACATTGTTATACATTGATATTTGATTTAAGAAGATTTAAGTTGTATTCTTCTGCACAACCTCATGATATTAATGTCTATACAGGGAAAAATTCTATCTTAACATTTAAAATATCGTCATCCTTTATTTCCATTCCTACCAAAATTAGACGGTTGGAGTTCAGTGTCTTTCTGATGTCTTATTGATGTCGTGTGCCAGTTGGGTATGGTAATAACATAGGTGAAGACATCAGTCTCAGCTTTTCTTTGTGGTTGCTAAATGTTGAACATGGTAAACATTTCCTACTAAACATGTTTTGTCTTTTTCTTTTTTTTATTAATTACAAAAAAAACAAGACATAATGAAACAGACAAGAGCCCATAAAAATAAAACAAACTGAAAAAAAACATCAGAAATAATACTAACAACAGCACTAATCTCAGCCAGTAAAATTTACAAACTATGGTCTTAAATACACTTATTCAGATATAATTGGTTCCCCCAAACTTAGAACTCTGAACCATTCCTCTTTCATGTATGTTGGTATTGGGGACCAGTTTCTTACAAAAACCTTGAGAGCTCTTCTTAGCACATGTGATAATCTCTTTAGAGGCAATATGGACATAAGTTTTTGTATCACACCGTGATATCAGGAGGCTCTTCATCTAACCATTTTTATAAAATGGCGAGGCGTGAAGCATATAAAGCAATTCTAAGAATGTACCTGAACCTATGCTCAAAGTTGAAGTCTGATTCCAGTACAAAATGATGTGGCTTTAATGGTATTTCAATTCCAAATATTTTCTTAATCTCACTTTGAGGCTGACATTCTGAAATTCATTGTCACTTTCACTGAAATTAAATGTCAGGACAATGTCCAATTCCAACACCAATTTGACGCTGAACACTAACGACAGACGACATTGACATTGTGTTGGTTTTAAGTTGTGTTGTTAAGTAAGCAAAATGAAAATGTCTGCCTGACCTCATGATGTTATTGTCAACACAACAAGAAATTCTATAGTCCTAACATTTAAAAAAAATTGCGAACTTCATTTCCATTCCTACTAAAATTAGACAAAGTTCAATGTCTTTCTGATGTCATACTGATGTCCTGTGCTGGTTGGGAATAACTTGATGAAGACATTTGTCTCAGCTTTTCTTTGTGGTTGCCAAACTAAAATGTTGAATATGGTAAACATTACCTACCAAACATAAAAAATTTTAACATTGTTATTGTCATTTTAGCATGGTAACATTAGCATTTAGCTGAAACACCGCTGTGTTTAGCCTCATAGAGACGCTAGCATGACAGGTTTTGCAAATAATTCAACAGCTATCAAAAGCATAAAAACAATTCATGTTGAGACATTTTAAGTATTGAAACCACTTAATTGGCTTTCATGTACAGTTTTGAATGCAAACGGCAGGGGACAGCATGTTGACTCACTCTCCCACTCGCTGATGTGTGTAGGCGAGTGCAATCCCTGCCCTGGACAGCAAAGAAAATGTGAAATGACATCTTTTAAAAGCTACCCTGTTGGAATGATTTCATAGAAATAAATATGCTGCAGATCCCGTGGGAGATAGTCTGCTCTCTGGAAATGGGAGTGGGCAGCTGCTTGCAATTGAGACCAAAGAGCTCAGCGCCAGGAATGTCCCCAGTGCCTCAAAACAGAACAGAAAACACAACACAACATTAAAAGTACCAAAGCATGGAGCTGGGAGGCTGGGAGGTTCTCTCATCTACTTTGTCACCATTTTTTTCTGTCGGGTTGGGAAATGTATGGATTGTAGAGGGGGTGGGGGATATAAGAGGTTAACAGTTTAGTTAGAAACTGAATACGATTAACTGTCACAATGCTGAATAACACACATAAAAAGTAACAGGGCAGAAATCAAATGACATAAAACTTGGGTTTTGTAGGAATTTAAAAGTTAAGCAGTCCCAAGTGTCACTAATTATTGAAAGTTTATACATATTTTACCCACTCATTTACATTTTACCCCTTGTCCTTTATCAGTCTTACTTAAACTCTTATAATGTTCGTTGCAAATATTTAATGTTTCATCTGTCTCCCATATCCTCCATTTTTCTAATGTAGTATATTCCATTTTAATAACACTGACAAATATTTAACCGTTTTTTTTTTTTTTACATTATAATAACAAACTGTACTTGGATGATGGAAAATTGGCAACACTCTTCCTCAAAGTACTAATTGACGTTAACTGGTATCAGTGATCAGCAGCGAAGTAGCAATAGCAAATTTATTTCTGTTGTGCAATTTATATACAAAGTCATTCAGTGCTCTTTACTTAGATGAAAGCAAAAGGAGCATCCATATGTAAATATAATTAAAGAAAGTACCATAAACATAAAAGTATAGCTTCGATTGGATATGAATTCTTATTGTGATCAAACAGTTGGTACATGATGTGCTCCAAAGGTCTAGCACTACCACTTACATCTTAATGAAATGGAACAAGTCTCTGTTCTCTACTTTGATGTTTTTTGACAACCATTCATTTATTGACTTCACACTTAGAAGGTGTTTCAACGAGGACCCAAGAAAGTGTAGTGTCCTGTGCGAGCTCTTGAAATCTATGAGACATATTTATTGGTAGTGTTTCATATATCGCTACATATTTTGAGGTGTACTGAAAAGGCAACCCTGCTAACTGTTACACCACATGGTGTGTACAGCTCACTCTCCATTGCTTGCACAGCACATTCAAGAGCACAAAGGAAGAGGGACCCGAAAGACCAGAGATGTTACATTGTAGCAAACTCAAACATTTCAAGCATTGATGTAACTTTTAGAATTGACACTTTTGTCGCTGGAAGTAGACATGATCCCAAAATGCTAGCTGTTAGCAAATGTGTATACTCTATGTATAGCATCAAACCTGCCATAAGTCATGGCAACCAACAATCTTTCAAGCAGCAAAACTGGCCCATTTCGAACATTTAAACACAGCATGGACCAAGGGATCTGCCACCAGTGCCCCAGTGACACCACAGGACACTACCAAAGGTCCTGTTTCCATGCACCAGCTGGTAAGAGCCAAGTCCAATCCCAGCATGGACCCACGGCAGATTGGGTGTACCTCTGTGGTACTAGCACATCTCACAGATGCTCCATCAGATTAGGATCAGGGGAATTTGGAGGCCAGGTTGACACCTTGAGCTATCCGTCACGTTTCTCAGTCAGTTTTTATGGTGTGGCATGGTGTGTTGTCCTGCTGGGGAGGCCACACCCATCAGGGAGTACTGTTGCCATGAGGGAGTGTAACTTGGTCTGCAACGGTGTGGGAGGAGTGCGTTAGGTGGCATCCACATGAATGGCCAACATATTCTCTCAAATTATTACGTATTTTGTCTACAGCGTCTACTGTAGACATTCCCGGTTGTTGCTACAGTGATCTTAACACAAGCACATGGTGGGACTATGCAGCACATGGTTATGTTTGGGCAACAACAGCACATGGCAACTAATGCTGGGACAAAAACACACATGCTGGCATGCATGATAAGGTTGAGGCAAAAGAGGCACATAGTAAGGTTTAAAAAAAACCCCCAAAAAACATTCCGATAGAAAACGAATACCAGACTCCTGCGCGAAAGTCCAGTGTTTGTTGGACCCATCCACTGCCCCCCCGATCCCCTATAGGCACCTTCACATTCCTTTTATCGCATCATTACTGGCAGAATTTCGAACCTGATGCTATCTTGCAGCGTATTATACAGACACAACAGGTTCCATCTGGCCACATTCTCAAGTGATGCTGCCCATGAACACAGCAAGTGCTGTCCAGTTGCAGTCTCAGCTGATGCCGTACTGTGGCATATCATGCTGCCGCAGCAGGTACTGTCCAGCACCTGTTTTTCTATGGCTATCAGGATCTTGCGCAGAAATTATAGCGACAGTGGCAGTATATGACAACTTCGGATTGAGTAAAGGCTGGAATACCAGGACCCAAGGCTTCATAGCAGAACATTGCATTGTAATGGAATAATATGTTATTCAATTCAGCAGCCAGTGGTTTTAATGTTTTCTGTGATTGATGTCCTCACCATGACCATTTAAAACTACTATTGAGGGGCGCCCAGTAGCTCACCTGGTAGAGCGGGTCCAGCTGCTGCAAGTTTGACTTGCACCTGCAGCCCTTAGCTGCATGTCATTCCCTCTCTCCCCCTTTAGCGCTTCAGCTTTCCTATCATTATGAAGGTGAAAAGCCCTAAAAATAACTTTAAAAAAACTATTCGCTCTCAAATGCATTAATGTATGCAATAAATCAAAGTTTTGACTTATCAAAAGTCAAAAGTTTGTTCCTATTAATAACTCCTGTTGCATGACATTTGTCACCTTTTGGACTCCGTATTCAGTGTTGAACCAGTGTTTACTTTTGCTCGCAACTCATCTGTCTATATTATCATTACTCCCGTGGCTATTATTTTCACATATCTCCGATAATTTGTCAAGCAGCTGATGTGTTTATGGCTGTTGGAGCTAATGGTTGAACTGGAGGATATCCCCTCCATGTACACAGGTGGGGGGCCTCAGAGCAGCCCCTGACATCCTGAGCCCGTTACTATGGGAGCAAAGTTTCTGGAATAGAAAATAGATTAGGCTTGTGCAATTTGTCTGTCAGCTGCATGTTTAACCTTGCAGCACTGGGTGTCTCTGACGGTGACACTAAAATTTGCTTTAGTGAGTAATGCAGTGCAATAAATGGAGTCTGGGAATGGAGAAAGATTTTCAGAGACGTATCTCCGATATGAGTTGATAGGTGAACTTGGAGCGGAGTTGCTACAATCTGTAGCTCCAACATGAAATCTTGTTTTGATTGAGTATTTTTTTCAAGCATTGCCAATCCTCCCATCTGTTTTTGGAAAAAGGAAACACTTTGCTTTCATCTTTGTGTAAGGAACAGTTTGGATTTTTCCTGCATTTGTAAGGCTCTACTGTGGAAGTAGTTTTTGCAGTTTCGTGAGATTTTGAGGCAAACTGTATTATGTTACATGAGCTATCCTAAAGTGCTCGACAAGACAGCTGGCATCGTGCTAGACTTTGATTTCTGACTTTACTGCTGCTATGACTTCAGGCTCCTGAGCAGTTTGGCAGTGCTGCGTTGACTGGTCTACTGTTACAGAACATCCAGGCTGCCTTGGACCAACCATCAGCCCCTACGCTGCCACCACCTGATGAAGCAATTACCAATAATGTCTTTGACGTTTGACTATTTGTTTTGAAATCAATATTGCCCCATTCTGGAGCCTGCAGCTGGTGCTTTGGGCGTATTTATTATTTTTACCGCTTACTTTTAAAGCTTTTGTGTGTTGGCATGATAAAAACCAGCCTCCCTGACTTTAGAAGGGAGAGAGCGAGGACAGGGCAACTCGCTCTCTAATAGTCTCTTAAGAGGTAGTTAGGCTCCAGCTCTTCTCTTTCAGTGGCTCTTTTATCATGACAGTAGATACTGCCTCGGTATTGATGTTGGAAGAGGAGCGAGCACTCAGCTTCTTCTTGCTCACTGTTGGATAGAGGAGAAACAGCTGTCTCTATAAAGTGGTGTGTGACAATGAAAACGGACTCTAGACGAGACATGGATTAGATCCATCACACACTCCTCTTCAAGTGGGAATATCACATGGGACACGATGGAGTCATATTTACCCGAAGTGACAAGAACAAGAACTGGCTGTTATAACCACAAGTTAAATAACTTTTTGTTGGAATCTTGAAAAGATGGTTACTGATGAGGAGGAGTGGTCCCTATGCACTAGTAGATCTGGTCTGTTCTCACTCTGAACTTGTTATATAGCGCTTCTCTGTCAGTGCTTTCAGTGTAAGAGTGTTACACCAAAAGCCACCTCCTGCGTCCAACAGGAACCCGGCTGAACAGCATCAGTGAGAATGCACTTGGACAGAACTGGTGGCATTTATATCATACGCTGGCGGACAGTCGGTTGGCACCATGCGCATCTACATGCAACATGCATGGGTGGCACTGAGAAGGTGGCCAGACAGAACCGCCATGTGTGCCATGAAATGCTGAAGGATAATAATGCTGCTGGTAACCACAAAATATAAGGAGCGCAAGTGCAACTTTAGGACAAGCGGAAAGTGAGGTGGATGGGTCCCATAAACAACTGACTTTGGCACGCCAGTCTGGAGCTCACTTTTTTTCCCTACACCTTACCATGTGCCTCTTTTGCCTAAACCTAACCATCTGACTTTGTTGCCTAATCCCACGCATTGTGACAGTCTGCATCGGCATCCCGGAGTCGTGAACAGCTGACACAGAAGGATACCTAAACATCAGAAGTAGACGTGGAAGGTCACTGAGAGAGCGGCACTATGTGACCAGTTGGGATGAGAACATGTTGGTAGATCTCAGAATTAAGTGATGTCACTAAAAATAAGTGCAACAAAGCAACAAGACTTCTTGTTCAGACAATTAGACAGGAAGCCTGTCATGCATCTACTGATCAATAGTAATTAAACATTTATTTTACATATTTGCGTGTGAATGCAAAAAGCTTTGGAAAACTCAAGCATGGGAGGTGGGCCACAGCTCAATATCTATTAAGCTGACTATATATTACTCAACTTTTCAATGATTATACTAATTATATCCCATTACACTCTTTCAACAACTCCTATTACTTCACTTCACTTCACTTCACTTTTGCATTCAAGCCAGCATTGCGGAGTCATCTTTTCCAAAAACTTAATGTTCTGCATGTTATTTTTACATCATTGGTACTATTAAACGTTTCAATGACATTCGGTGGCATAATTCTTGTTTGCTTCCCCAAGTTCAGAGTCAGGGATTGGTATAAACCTTTTTTGTATGATCATATTGTTTCATGTTTATTTGTTTGCTGAATTTGGCAAAAAAAAAAGAAAAGTGTATTGTATAAAAAGTACACATTCCGACTTTAAATCCTTGTTACCATCTTCTATTTGTTCTTCATGTGCTTTAAAATGTTTATCATTGAAACCACAAATCTGTACATTTTACGGAAATAATAAAAAAAAGATTTATTTTATTGTTGAATCCTGTATTCTCTTAAAATCAACCACTGCCATTTAAACTTTAACTTGTATTAGTTTAACATGAACAGCCAGTGATAAGGCAGAATGTGATAAGGAATGCACCTGTTTACTCAGCTGATATCCTTCGCTTGTAAGTTTTATTTCTCAATAAGTGTGGTCATATATGCTTACAGTCTGACAAGGTATGTGTCTCAGGGTTGTACACAATTATTTATTTTTCTAAGGGGTCATAAAATGGCACCTAATTGAAAAAATATGTCACTCTGATTCTCGGTACCTCTGGTCCAAGACTACGATGTTTTTCTCGCTAATTATAATAAAATACCACGAATGGCTGAGGGCCACTGCCGCTAAAAGCAAAACAATTTTCAGCATCAGACATAAATGTTTTCTTTTGGTTATTAACAATGGAAATTGCTGCTTGGCAGCCTCTGTGACTGCAATCAACTCCGCTAATTGTCGGGCATTTTCTCCGCAGTTGAGCTCACGGCGAACGCATGGAGGCGAGGCCGGCTTCTCTTCACAAAACATGTCATTACTTAACGTAGTTTGGGCTGTGTGGACAAGGAGAGCTTTTCTTAGTACACAGCTCTCGTCATTACCCGACATTAACAGAATAAATGACACTTTGACTGATGCTTGTAATTTGGAGGGTTGAGCAGAAACATTTGCTCCTGCTCTTGGAATGGATGCTTAATGAAAAGGCAGGCAACATCAATGACATCGTGTTTTCCTTTCATCTGTGTAGTTCCCACATGTGTGATGGTAGTGTAAACTGTCAAACATTGAGTCAGAGCTGAGGATTTCAAGATCTGCTGGCAAAGAAAATGGCACTGGTTCTGCTGGACTGGGACCACTTGTAGTAACAGAAACAAATGTATTTTCAGACCATTGAGTTTGTATTATGTTGCCTTTATCAGGGTCATCATACAACACATTGGAGAATCAATCAATCATTTATTTCTCACATGGAATTAAACAGCTCACAACTCCAGTAAAATGAGATCCCATCCGCTCCTTTAACTTGTGCTCTGTAATTTTGGACTTTTTCTGTGTCTTCTCACATTGACAGCTTTATGACTGTTCATGTTTCTGGATTGTTCTGATAATCTTCTGTTTGTGGAAAGTATTTAGTGTTGTCTCAACTTTCTGCATACAGCACTTGTCCCAAGGGTTGAAAATGACTCACCTTCACCAAACCCCTAAAATAAGGCAGTTTGATTGAACTTTAAACCCCAAATCTATTTTACATGAAGAAACAACCTGTCAGTCATCACAAACTCTGTGGATATCGAGGTTTTGCTTCACAGTGCAGAAAGACTGCATTTAATCAGTGGAATCCACTGGTTTTTATTACAATGCACCTGTCATATTTGTTTTCTTTACTATAGGTTTATTATTATTATTATTTTTATTATTATTATTATTATTATTATTATTATGGCTAAAGACACTATATAGGTGTAAACATATTTTTTAGCATGACATATCACTTGTGTAGCCTAAGGAAAATAGAAAAAATGTGCATAATGTAATTTTGAATGCATTTCATCATAGGGAAACAATATCAGTCTTTGGCAACATAATACATTAAACTGTACAATGAGATCAGTATACAAGTTTGTGTGCATGGATTTTGCAAGTGTATTTCTGTGTGTGTGTGTTTGTGTGTGTGTGTGTGTTTGTTTGTTTGTGTAATATGAAAATGACCATTAAGACAAGATTTTTACCCTACTGGTGTATAGCTTACATGGAAATATGAACAAAGGCAACGTTTCAGTTTTTCTCGTGTTTGGGTCATTCTAGGAAATGTCAGCTAATTTCAAGTTGAAAAAAAGATCACGTAGTAAGATAACGTAAAGGTTAACTGTCCATTGTTGCATTTCCCCAGAAAACGAAACCTGAAGGACATGGGTCGTGGTTTGGAAAGTTAACTAAACACTGATCATGTACAAGACGATGAAAGCAAAATCGGGCCCTTCGGTTTCGAAAAGGTGGCGTTGGAATAAAACTCCCCACAGACAGCCACTGATTCTATTAGAATGGTATACTAATTAAAGAAGTGGTCCCAAAACAAAGGAAAAGTAGGAGTCACTGAATAGTGGGGAAACAAAATGAATGGCCAAAAGAAGAATCACACTTTTAACACACTTGACTCAGATTTCAGATTTGTTCATTTCTTCATTTGTTCGTTTCATGCCACATGTGTCCTGTGAGTTCCATCTTCAAAATGGCTACTGTTGTCTTTGTTCCTCAAACAAAGAACAGCTGTTTGAACTCAACTTCCCAGAGTGCCTCATGTTCTGACACATAAGTGTTAGATTCTCAAATGGATTTTTTCAAAATGTCAATGTTCAAAATGACGCAGTTGCAAGATGACTGCGTTCCTACTGACTGATGTTCTGTGACTTCTCTGGTGATAACATTCCAAGAAGCATGGTGATAGATGTTCAAAACATTAGCAGCTTCATTTCTATTGCAGCCACCACACTAGCCATCATTACTAACAATCCAAGGCCACGTAGGCGTGTGATGGAGTGATAATGGGAGCAGCCACATATGAGGGATTTCACAAATTTTGGATTAAAAACTTCAGGAATATCCGCTTATCTTTTGAAGAGTTATGTGATGCAATAACAGCTCTTGTAGGTCCTACTGATAAGCACATAGCCATAGCATCATGTGACCTAAAAAAGCCAAAAAAGGGTTTCCAATGCAGTTTTGCAAAATATGGCCTTTTTATATCACTTGAAATACCACCTCATGTGAGTGAAAAAACTTTTTAGTGATAAATGGGAGTTCATTTGAAACTGACGTGTTTTCATTAGACGTATTTTATTTTTTGTGCAATTTGAGGGTTAATGGAAACCTAGTGATGTACAGACTTGAGATTTAGTCCACCTAAAAGTAAACTGGATTAATCCAGAGACTGGTAGAGGCAGTTGTTGTGTTTGCTTGCTGGAGCCTCTGGAGGAATTTAATGGTCTTATGATGACCTCCTGGCCGGGGCAACTGTGGGCTGCAAAGCTCTGGGTTTAGACAAACATTAGACTCTGGGGAGCATTACAGCTTTGAGGGGCGCTGACAAGCATGATTGGGTACATGTGGGATATTTATTTAAAATTTCACATATTGTTAATTCAGCGCTCGTATGTAACAGCCAAGAAATGTTAACCATTTGAAAAGCAACATTCTTGAGCTCAGCTTTGGCAGAGACCATCAAAATGGGGAAATTAGCCTCCGCAAAACACTGTTTAGTTGCACATGTGAGGTCGCACTTGCCAAAAGGAGTGTTTTCTTAACAATTTCTTCACTTAGCAACGTCCCAGGCTCTGCTGCCCCCCTCTCCAAACACATACACACAGATGGAGAGAGAAGAGCTACTCAATCAGTCATCAATCATTTCGCTCGGCAGAAAACAATTATGGGCGAGCGCTGATGGTTCAAACATGAAACTAAAAGTCAGAGGAACATGTGGAGTGACGACACGCTTTCCTCACATTATCATACTCACGTAAAACGCACAGATCTAGAGGACTAAAAGTTAAAAAGAGATGCTTTCCAATTTTAGAGATAAAAAATACAAAGCGAATAATATGAAACAAAGTGAAGTCAAAGTTATCCCAAAAAAAGCCCCTCAGGCCAAGAGTGACATGTGATAACAGAAGCATATTCTCAAAAACGGCAGTTTTTGCAAAGACATCAGTTGAGATATTTTAGGTCCGGACCCACTGATTGCCATCCTGAGAGCTACACTGGTAGCATAACAAAAAAAATTCAGTCTCTGAATGACCTGAACATGGGAAAAAAGTAATGAACTACTTAACAATGCATGCCCCCCAAAATAACAAGAAATTTGAAGAAACTTACAAGAAAATTTCCTAAAAATAAACAATAGACAGAGAAGTAATAAACAATAAAATAAGTCCCCCCCCCCCAATAAAAATATAGAATTTTTTTTTCCCATGGCATATTTTAAGCAAATTACAATAGATGTAGTTTTTCTAGATATTTGTCATTTTGAAAAAAAATTTCCCCATCATTTTTAAAAACTAATTATCAGGTCTTTTTCAAACTCGTCAAATACATCTGCTCTGTCAGTGCTTTCTGTGTATGAGGGTGACGGCAAAAGACACCTTCCATGTCCACCTGAAACTCGGCTGGATGGCGTCACGTGTGCATGAAATGCTGAAGGACAGCATCGGGTATCTAGAGTTCACTTCCTGCATGTGCCTCTTTTGCCAACTTGTTCTTATTTCAAACTTGTTAAATAGCGACACTCTATAGGTGCTTTCAGTGTACAAGCGTGGCCACCTTCCGTGTCCACATGCAACGCCCACAGACACGTCAGATGACAACGCGGTTGAACAGAACTGGAGGTGTTGTTATCATACACTGGCGGACAGACAGATGACAGCAGGTGCGTCTACATGCAGCACGCACGGGTGGCGTCACTTGACAATGCAGCCCGCACGAAAACGGTCTCTTGTGTCTGAAACACGGAAGGACAGGTGATAACACTGCCAGTACTCACACAATAAAAGAAGGTTGGGGGTGAGATGGAGGGGTCCCACAAAAAACCAGCTTAAAAATCTTTTTCGTCTGGCTTTAATTTTAATTTTAATTTTTTTTTTTTTTTTTTTATGGTTCTATGGTTTGTGCTTGTTTTATTTTTTAGGATTTATTTATGCTCATTTTATATGTTGTTCTTGTTTTGTTTTCTTCAACAAACTGTTAAGCACTTTGAAGGTATGTAAAAAAAGAAAATTGATTGATTGATTGACTTTTGTGCAAGAATTTGGCGTTCGCTTCCCGTCTGCATATGTGTTTGTATGGTTTGGTTAGAATCTAAAATAGTGGCTTGTTTTGCTGTGTTGCTATAATGCAAACAAACCTCAAGCAGCACCAGAGCCAGCTATCAGCAGCTGCCTGTGTATTCAGGGGCTGTGTGGTTGGTCAGTTTGGGAGTGGTAGCAGCTTCTTATCCTGCTGCAGCTCACCTGCAGGAAACAGACTGAACTTGTCTTTATCTCAGAGATGTGATGTTTGCCTTTGTCTACTTGTGCCTGGATAAGAAGATAAAACCTGTTAAATTAGTAGTTGAGGTGATCAGTCTTGCAGACCTTTGACCCATGCTGCCTGTGTAAATGAGCTAAATAGTCCATTAAACCCTTCACAAGACTTTAAACTGAAGCATAATGGCCTCAAAGTTCTGCTGCTTGTTTGGTTACTCAATATCTATCACGGCCTCATGGCAGCATTTAATATTGACCTAATATTCAATGAGCACATAGATGTTTCAACCACAACATCTGAAGAAAGACTCAATCTGTCATTTATTATTTGGTTTCTACAGAGCAACAAGAGAATAAAACAGGAAAACGAAAATTGTTCTCTCTGCAAGGACTTTAGTGAGGAACTTCAATCAGTTAACCCCTATCTCCATTCAAGATGTAAATACATCCATTTACAAGCTGCTGCTGCTGGATTACTTTACTTCTGGTCTTTTGGCATATAAAATAAGGCTTATTGTGTGTGTCTGTATCCAGTACATGTGCATAAATACATTACACATGAAAATTGTTGCATTGTTTTTTCCATTACTGCAGCGATTTACATTTTATTGTTACATTTTGTTTTATCTCCTGCCACCTGTATATTTTGTATTTCTTCACATATGTTAAGACATTTCAATCTTAAATCTATAAATAAAAAGTCATCAGAATACAGCAGATGAAGTGTCTTAAAATTACCTTGGAGAGGGCCCTCAGTGTTGAGACTAATTAACCTCTATGTTTAAACAACTCTGTCACTTGTTTTTACCACAAGGTGTTGCTAGTTCAATCCAATTTTAAAAAGCAAAAAACAAAAAAAAAAAAAACCAAATGAACCCATTATGAATTAAAATTTATATAAGCCGGATGGATGGATAATAATAATAATAATAATAATAATAACTTTATTTATATATCAACTTTAAAAACAGATTTTGCAAAGTAAGTAAAAAGGTTTTCTTGCAGAGGCAGCATAACCATAACAGCCAAACAGTAATACCAAACCAAGGCCTGACAAAATTTAAAGTACAATCAAACAAGAGAGAAACAATTATGAAACAAAAAAAGGATTAAAACAAAACAAAAAACACTAACAACCCATACCAATAAGAGTAAATACAATTCAAAGAATATTAGCAGTAAACACAGAAATAAAAGTACTAACAATTGGATTAAACACAATCAAGACAGAAGAATACATGAAAAGACAAACTAAAATACGTGAATTAAAATATTTGATTGCAGAATGTCAATACGAGACAGTGGTGCTCAGAAAAAACACTGCAAGCCATGTAACTACATTATACTGTGAAATACTATATATGTAAAGACATGACTAAACCAGCATGCATAGTTTGCCTTATAAAATGTGACAGCGCCGCAGTCTCTCAGCCTAACTGAATGTATGAGCCGAGCTGCAGCAGCGTGGGTGCACAGTAACACATGTCATCGTCCGCAGTCCTCAGTTCCTCCCGGGAAAGCAAACATGGCGGCGGTGCAGTGACAGTGATGGAGCAAATGTTGAAATCTCAGGGCGAGTTGCTGGGTAGAGGTGACAGAAACTTGCAGAGAGTCGTTTGACAAACCCAAACTATGGAGGCTACAGCAGAAGCAATTCTTTCAAAATAGTAACGTCACAGGGTCCCCTTGGCTCTGTGACATTAGAAAGCAAATAAATTCAATGATGGCCTCCCAAATAGAACCTGCTCTCAAATCCTAAAGTATATAAAGCCTATCACCATGAAGTGAACATCTGGCTTATCCAACTTCCTGTAAAGTAAAGTAAAGTAAAGTATTATGGGGGCAACATCTGGTGAGGCAGCAGAACTTGCATTAACCAGCCTGTTCACATTCTGAATTTGTAAAATAGCACCTTTGTCAGTGCTCAGTGCTCTTTGTCAAGAGCGCAATGCCAAAAAGCACCTTTTGCATACACACAAGACAGTGCTGGACAGCATCAGGTGAGAATATGGCAGAACTAGTCACATTGTTAATTTATGCTGGCGGACAGTCAGAAGGCACCAGCTGCATCAGCCCAATATTTGAACAGGTGGCGTTTCTTGAAAATGGCGCCAAATGGCACCTATCGTGTGCACGTGAAACACAGCAGAAAGGTAATATGAGTGCGAGGGCACCTATAGGCAGGAGGGAAGGTGGATGGGTTGAACAAACCGGTGCTTTCATGTGGGAGCCCAGTGTTTTTTAATTTCTATAATGTCCTTGTGGAGCTCTGGAACCTGTTGAACTGCCCCAATCTGTAACTAACAACCAGCTGACATTTACCCACAACCAACTAGTCTTTGGTTTCAACAACCATGTGTTGAACATGCAGCCAGAATGAAAAACACATCTTGTAACCAATGGTACAGTTTACATCACCTACCTACAGTGAAGACCAGGTTGCCACTGTTAATAAGAGGTTGTCCCATGTTGAAAAATAAAATGCACTATCCTGTACTGAATCAATATAGAATGTGAAGGACAATTACACACAGGATAACAGATCTGTCACTTAACGACAATATGTGATGTGAAGTCCTGTCTTTGCTGTCTGACTGCATTCTCACCCTGCATTAGAAAATTGTCTTTTACAAAATAAACTCAACAGCAGACCTTGAATTGTGGTATTCTAATCTGAAATTGTGTTACTGATTAACTGTACCAGTGTCTCAAATCATTTATTAAGCCATTTAGTTGGTCATTTATTTATTTATATTACAGATATTACTGAAATCTAGTGCAAACATTATTTTCATGTTTCACTTGGTTGAACTCCAGTTTAATAAATCAGCAGTTTTACATTTTTTTGAAAAATTTTGTTAAGTTGTAAAACATTTTGAGACATCCAGTGGTTGATGTCATCAGTGCACCTAACAAGCTCATTTAACAGACTGGGGTTGTCTTGGGAAAGTGAGACATAAAGCTGTGCATCGTCAGTGTAGGAATGACAGTATGATGGTACAGAGAGGGAGCATGTATAGGTTGAAAAGAAGTTGACCAAGAAGTGACCCTTGTGGAATCCCACAGAAAAGACTGAGTTCTTCAGAAAGTCCTTTCCTTTAAATAGGTTGAAAATCACTGGATGGCAGATTCAGATAAACCAATAAAATTTTCAAGACTGTTTAACAGGATGTCATGATCAACAGTGTAATAAGTGGCAATCAGATCTAACAATACTAGAACAGAGAGTTTATTCGCATGGCTGTTGATTTTGAGTTAACTGACTATAATGACCAGAGCTGTTTCAGTACTGTGATTCACTCTATCAAGGCAAACTAATCACTATTGCACTTGAAAATGAAAACGATGGATTCGTGGCTGTAAAAACTGACAGATGTGATCATGTTATGCTGCCTGAGGTGTAACAGGTGTGTTCCACATGTTAATTTTACAATTGTTCTACATAAGAGGATAAGCATTTACGGTTAGACACATGGTTTAGGTACTGCTACCATACACATACTCAAAACTGAACTGAGTTCTCCTAAAAAGTTTGTGATGTGTGCCAGTTTGTCCTGTGTCCCACAGACAGTTAGTCATCTGGTCCTGATTAGTTTGCAGCTCAGCTAAGTCATGTAAAATCTCTGTCTGTGCTCGACATGTTGGATGGAGTATAAACATGAGCACATGCTGAATGGATGCTCCCTCTGAGGTTTAATCAGCACTGTTTTGACAAGTTGTCATATACTGACTTTAAATATGTGCGTTTAAAACTACTGCTGATGGAGATCACTTGCATCAGTCTGCTCAAACAGCAGACTGTTAGAAATATTACTTTGGTTTTAATTAGGCATTGCAAATAGTATGCACTTTCTTTAATCAGTTATTGGTAAAATTAACATTCGATTAATTTGTTAATCTTTATTTGAAAAAAACAACATAAAAACTGCTTATTTCAAACAATACCAAATGTTTTTTTCCTCAGTCAAAGCTCACAGAAACATAGTGCATATACTTTAACAGCATTGTAAGACCTTTCAAATGATTGATTAAATTTCACTTGTTCAATTAATTCTTAATGACCAATTATTCCTTCATTCATAGCATACTCTCAGAGTTGATTTAAAATATAAATACAAACATGATGTCAAGTAAAATTAGTCATGTGAAATGGGACACCGTGATGAGCTGTTCAAACCTTGTAAATAAGGGCGCAGACATTAAAAGACATACAAATTTACAAATATAAATTTAATCCTGCAATTTATCTCTTATCTTAAATTTTAAAAGCATTTAAAATTACTCTAAGATCCTAAAAGTGTAGTAATAGTAATACATGAAGAAAAATGGCACAGTGAGAATAGCAGTATTAACTACCTGGACTATATATTTTTATATAGAGTAGTCATTAAAAAAATGTTATTGATCCTCGGGGGCTCATTGCAGTTTGGTTCTTTACAGTCGCTCTGATGCCGGCATAGAGAATTTTAGCTTTTATAAAAATAAGCACCTACACCAGTATATAAGAATAAAAAATAGAAATAGAAATACAGTAAGAGCAAAATTAACACAGTATTATACATTATTTAACTACTTAAAAAGGTATATGAACATGAATATGATTGCAAACAGCTACAATAACAATACATAAGCAAGAAAAGCATAAAGAATATATACAAAAATATACAATGTGCAACATGTCAAATATAGCCTACATTCAAGAGTTAAAGAAAACTGCACATGAGTAACTGGATAGAGCAATGCTGTTGTTGAAATAGAAATATTGCCTGAAATATTGCAGTGGATGCTGTCATATAAAGAGCATCTTAAAACTATATTGCATACATATAACAATGATAGTAATAATAATAAAATAATTTTAAGTCTTCAGCCATTCAAGGTTCTAGGTATGAACATATTTTAATAGAAGCTGTTGTCTTAAGCTCTTTTTGAAGACCGACAGAGATATAGGCATTTTTATAGAGCATTCATTTAATTGATATCATCCCTTGTTTTCATGTTTTTCTTCATCTGCCTTTAAAAGCACGACTTTTCAAGTTCAAAAAGAGCTTTCCTACAAAACTCTTCAGAGAGTAGTGTTACTGTCGACCATCTGTAAAACGCATATCTGTGCGACCTCCTAAAGAGGGAACCACCACATCAACACATTCACCCGCGCAGACCAACAATGGAGCTGAGAACAAAGACTCATCAAGTGTTTACCAGGCGAGAGAACATTCATCCAGGCTGTGCCGATTCAAAAGCTCACTGCTGTCATCAGTTGATCTCATTAATGAATAACGTGTGAAAAATGCTTTGGCACTTTCTAGGCAAAGAGAATTAATGATGTCTTGTTTACTTATCAAACATACAGTTTTCATTCATGTCAAGCAAATATGTTCCCTTCTGAGTGCAGATAACAATGTATCTGTGTGAGTTACACACCGTTTACACATGGCAGTCAACGGGCCTCCCTGTCACATCAACAGCTGTGGAAAACTACAGCATGCTGACCAACACTGACCCCCACCTCTGTGCCTGGTATGCCAACAAATGGCCAGATATTAGACTTTAAGTTACAGCCTTATCCTTCTGTAGCATCACACTTGCTTTGTGTTAAAGGGGAACACAAATTTTAAATATCAGCGTGTGTTTACAGGTGTTGTAAGGTGCCTAAAACACTGAAAGTGATCCGACACTGTCAAGTCCTCCCAGCTTCAGTGGGGCTGCGCATTGGCCAGCAGATCAGACTGTGGACAGCTCCCTGTAGGAATGTGTGAAACTGTGTCGGTGTGATCTGTGGCCTGGAAAAGACAGCTTGGCTTGCTGCAAAACTGTTCTGAATAAAAGCAGGAAAAAATGTTGAAGAAAAAAATGCCTGCAGTTGTATACAGTTATATTATGAAATGTCCAAGGAACAAAAGTTACCAAAAAAAAAAAAAGAAAAGAAAAGCTAGGGAAAACTGCAACAACTACAAATAATTACCAAAATAGCTTATTTTAAATTATGTTACAGGAAACTGCACTTTTTTTCAGGTCATTTCCTTGTTTGTTTATTTGTTGTCATAGCAGTTTTTTTTTTTACTTTCTTTTTTCTTTTTTGTGCTAATTGTCAGGTACTTTTCTAGTGCTTGTTGTTTCTATTGTACTATCTACCTGTTAGTTTTTGGATCATTTCTTCTTAAATTGCTTTTTGCCTTCCTCCCATGTTTTTGAAAGAAATTTCTAACTGATCAAAAATAACCTAGTAAAAGATTTTTTTTTTTCTTTCATAGGGCATTAATTACAGCAGATAAATCCTTAAAGGTAAATTGATTTCAGTTGGATAACGCTGTGCTATGCTTTAGAAAATTCTTAGCAATAAATGTGTCATTTCTATTTGTAAGAAAGCAAAAACACATTTTCATCACACAATTATTCATTTTGTGATAATCTTGTGCAAAATCTGTTAACTGCAACAACACATTCTCATCCCAAGTCATATATTCCATATTGACACTTGCTGGATTGCTGCGTCCTCATATTACACTCTAGGTATCCTTCTGCGTCTGCTGTTGACATTTCAGGATGCCGCTACTGAACAAACAATAGCACATGGCGAGATGACATGTCACATGGTTATGTTTTGGCAACAAAAGCACATGCTTGAAATTAGGCAACAAGAACATGAATGGTTAGGTTTAGGCAAAAGGGACAAATGGTTGAGTGGAAAAAAAACCCCATCACATTCAGAAAGCGAACATCAACCTGGGTTGGACCCATTCACCACCCCTCCCTTCCAATTTATATGGACCTTCATGCTCCTTTTATTACATTAACTGTCTGCATTTTAACCTGACACTATACAGCAACATATTATGTGGAGGCACCAGGTTCTGTCCAGCCACCTGCAGCGTATCATAAATCCAGGAAAGGTGGCTTTTGTCATCTGAATCTTACGCAAAAATCTCTGTAAAAGTGGCGATATTTAATGACGTGGGATTGAGAACGGCCTGGCTGGAACCCTAGGATGATTCTTTGCAGTAAATTCTTCAGTGAGATAAATGACTGAATGTGTTCCTGTCATTGTCATCATCATTGCCTCATTGAATCTTTGGCTTCCCCTGCTCTCTGAGTAATCTGAAGCCCTTTTCCAAAATCACATAGCATAGCCTATAGTGTTCATCCATGCAACCAAATAAGATCTGCTCAGATCATTATTAGAGTATTTACTTTGTTTATCTAATACCTGCAATAGTGATCAAGGGAAAAACACTGCCTTTTTGTATTTATGAGAATGGCATCTTATATCAGCAGTGCAAAGCTTGTGTTGTTACACTTATCTGCAGCAGCGGTGAGACTTTAGTAAGGCAAAATAATTCAAAGCATTTCCAGTTTGGTTTCATTGTTGCTCCTCAGTTAGGGTACATGGGGTTTAAAAATCAGGCCTCATTTATTGTCATACTATAACACAGTTAAAATGCAGTTGTCCCTTTTTGCTACACACAAAAAAAGAAGCAACCAAACTATTTTTATGGTGGAGTAACATTCAGCAATGTTAATGTCATTGTACCTTGAAGTTTGTCTTTTGTACTTCCAGCAATGGAAAATGGTCTTTGCTGGTTTTGATGGTTGATTGCAAGCATGTGGGAACCCCATTAATTTCCCACTCACTTCAGTGGCCTTAGGTCTCGTAAGGACATTTCATCAGTATACATCTGTACTTCTAAGCACAGTCAGGTCCATAGCCGTGGAACTAAAATGGAGGGAACACTCAGTTGATGTAAAATATGATACGGTCAGCCTGTAAAAACATGTAAGTCACTCTATGGCACTCCAGGAAGTGTCAAAATGTATCAGTAAAAATGTTGTTTATGCTACACATGACAGTTTGTCTCCATCCAACAGGCTCTCATCCCAAGTTGTCACATATTGCTGCTTTGCAGTGGACTTCCATGTCTACATATTACGCTCTAGATATCCTTCTGGGTCTGGTATTTACATTGCGGGATGGTGCTACCGTGATGTATACACAAGCACATGGTGGGATTATGCTGATTATGTTGGTATGTTAAAGAAACAAAAGCATGGCAACCAATGCCCACACATCAAAAATAGTTAGAATTAAGGGAAGAAGGCACATGGTAGGGGGAAGGAAAAAAAAAACCCAACACATTCAGACTTCAGACCGGGCCAGACTCCCACATGAAAGTCTGGGGTTTGTTGGACCCATCTACCACCCCTCTCACCTGTCCTATAGGCATCCTCATGTTCCTTATGCCGGTTCCATTTGGCTGCACTCCCAAGTCATGCTGCTTGTCTGTCCATCAGGTTGCCACGGCAGGTGCCCTCGGGCCACCCAGCGGTGTACAATAACATTGTGACAGGTTCTGTCCATTCTCAGCTGATGCTTTCTAAGCTGCATAGCGTAAATAGACATTTAAGTGTCAGTTCAAAACAACTACAGTTTGTTAAAGGTTAGCACTGTCATTAATAATAGCAAATAAAGTAAATACTAACCCCTGGATTATGAAAGTCAGCTGCTTCACAACATACTCTCTCCCTGGCTACATGAAAGATACAGTACTTCTTGTTCAAATTCTAGATAAACAAAGGGATACTGCGCTGCAGAGGCAAAAGATTCATCTCTACTATAGCTGAACTGATGCTTGAATCAAATAGTCCACATCTTACTCGACTGCATACAGTCATTAATGGAGCTTGATGTAATATTTCTAGTAAGATATGGATAATTTGAGATGCTGTTCCACAATTCCACCTAAGAGGAGAGCAAGATGTACTGAACAGGCTCTAGAAATGATAAATAGACAACTCACAGCCACCAGGACTCACTCTGTGGACCGCTTCATAATCCTCTGAGCGTTTCTGACACCCAACACAATCCAACAGCAACAATGACCTCAACAGTAGATGTCTGTCCTGTGGTAGGTCTGTTTTTGTACTCCTACATTATTGACATCTCAAGTAAAGATAGAATGAGACCTTTAGTGACAGTCCAATGGTGTTTATTTCTGCTAGTCATATATAAGACAGCTGCATTTATACTCTGAAAGATAAAGTCTCCTTTTGCTCTCACCATGTTTTAAAATGGTTTATTAGAGGGAACAATTAAAAAAAATATGAATAGAGTATGATGTTGGCAGTTTCTCTGAGATAAGTGCAAGAGTTAAGGTTCAGTGTTCAAAGAAGAATGGGTTCATTCTGATCATTTTCGGAAATATGGGCGAAAAGTCTGGGCTACAAAAATTATGAGGTATTTCAGCCCGTTCTCATTCCAAAATTGTCAAATACCACCACTTTTGCAATGCTTTTAGTGTAAGATCCTGACAGCAAAGGCCACCTTTCACATCTGTATGATATGCCACTAGAACACAGACAGACAGAACTGTTTGCAGAGTTACAATACACCGTGCTGGAACGTCAACAGCAGTTGCAGAGGGATATGTAGAGTGTATTATACAGACGTGGATGTCCGCTGCAAAGCGGCAACATGTGATGACTTGGGATGAGGACGTCTTGGGTGTCTCCTTCAGGGACCATGAGCATCCATTGTGTTAGGTTTTGGTTTTGTTTGGATCCCAAAGCAGAGACTGATGCAGATAGATCAAATATTGTATTGGATTAGATATTGTAATTTAATCATTTTTAATGACATCTATTGCACGTCTGTCTGTCCTGGAAGAGGGATCCCTCCTCAGTCGCTTTTCTTGAGGTTTCTACCATTTTTTTCCCCATTATACGTTTTTTTGGGGGAGTTTTTTCTTTAGTCAGTGTGAGGGTCTGAGGACAGAGGGATGTCATCTGCTGTAAAGTCCTCTGAGGCATATTGTGATTTTTGGTAATGGGCTTTATAAATAAAACTGACTTGACTTTAAAGTGACTTAAAAAGAGTTTCTTGTATTTAAGAATAACAAAGGAGCAGGCAGAGGAGGCAGGGAGCTGGCTGACTGTGGAAAAATCTCAGAGGAAGACTTGAGAAAAAAGTCAAGCACTGAGGCTGGAGCAACAGCGAGGCACAAAGACATAAAACACTGATAAGTACAAAAAGTCACAAGACGAAGCAAATGAGAAACACTGCAAAACTGACAGCTAAACAGCAGTAGAAAATAAGCCTCTTAAAAAATCACTAAAGGAACACTGAAAGTACAGACAGCACTACCGCACTCTACAGAATGATCTGGCAGAGTGGTGGAGTGAAGACAAGGCTCATATAGGCGAGTTGATGAGCTGAGTGGACACAGGTCTGCCGCGTCTCAGCCACACCTCCTGCAACACACAGGAGAAAGAGAACTGAAAGGGGAGGGGGAGGGACAGAGAAAACACATACAAAAACATACAACAAAACAGAATCAACCTGCTACAACCAAAGCAGAATCATCACACATTGACTCTCAAAAAATCTTAATGTGAACATATTTTGCGATGGATGGGTTTATTGGAGATTGGATGGGTTTACAAAAGACAAGTCAACCTCCTAGTGGGGGTAGGAGAAAGGTCAACAGATCCCTAACATCATTTAGATTCATTGTCTCATGCGTATGATTGTCAGCACCATATTTAATGCCAATCTATGCAGTAGAAGTCAACATATTTTACCCGAGAAGTGACAATTCTGACCCATAGTAGGGGGTAAACTATGCATACAGACAGGCATTCACTATTCATACATTTTATACATCAAAAGCCCTAAAGCAAGTTATTGTACCAATGCTAAAAGAAAAAAAAACACACACAAAAAAACACACAACAGCACACACTGAGTTTATGGAGATCTAAATCACCTAAATATAACACTGTTAATTTAACAAAACACAGTTTATTGAACCATGAGTTGGAATCCATGTATATCTCACGATTGCTGTATAGAAATTATTATGGTATGCTGTAATAAAACAAAAGTGAAATGTTGTTAAAGCTGCTAAAGAAAGCTCTAACGAAACCTGGCTAGTGGAAAATAAATATTCAAATTGGTGTTGTGCTGGTGCATACTCTGATTCAATCTCTACCTGGTATTAACACAGTAGATAAGACCTCACCCGGAGGTGGTCTGGCTCATACCGTGCTTAAATCTACATGGCACATGTGAGTTGGCCGTCTAAAGCTACAGATGAGCCCTTTCTCTGCAGTATAGAGTCCATACAGCTGAGTCTTTTTGGGAGAATCTTGATGGACTGAGAGGGGCATCACACTATACAAAAAGCCATTAGAATCTGGGGAATGGCTGTGTTAGACTGTCATGCTGCCTGTAGTTTCTTTATTTGTTGATTATGTTGATTACATGCTGGGACCAGACTGGGATAATTCAGGAATCTAACATCGGCCCGGACCAATCGCTACACATTCACAATAGACCATATACAATATAATGTTGTAGTCGGACAATTACATTAATTATTAATTAATTGATTAGCCAGCCTCAAGTGGTTATTCCAGGAACTGCAGTTTTAGGCAGTTTAGTGTTTGGCACCATTTTTCAGCCCCAGAGATTGCTGCATGATTAGTATGGACAAAAACTGCACCCCCACAAGATTCTATGAACAACTTCTTACATCTACCTTTGTGAATAGTCATTTTACTCAGTATAGACTAATAACCACATATGTATTGGGGTCACTGTGCACCTTTACAGGCTGCTTAAGCAGGGATATGAGATGGCATGACATTTTCAACAGTGGAGATGTGATTAACTGTACTTCGGTCTTTGTGTTCTTGCATAGCATGCTCCTGTGACAGTCCATTCCAAAGTCGTCAAATCCTGCCAGTTGACAGTGGCTTTGGCGCAACATCCAGACACCAAAAGCCACCTTTCATATTTGCATGATACACCACTAGATAGCATCATGTGAGAACATGGACAGACAGAGTTGGTCAGGGTGTTATTATTTGCCGGCAGACAGTCAGGCAGTATGGGGCAAGACTGCATCAGGTTGTAACGCTGCCAGCAACAATGTAATATAAGGAGCAAGAGGGTGCCTTTAGGGCGACAAAAGGGCATGAGATGGGTCCCACAAACAAAAGACTTGTATGTGAGAGTCAGGTGTTTGCTTCCCCTCTGAATGTGAAATTTTGTTTCTACATCTTCCCTAATCCTAACCATAAGTGCCAGCATGACATCCTGGCATTGGTTGCCATGTGCTTTTGTTGCTTAAACATGACCAAATGCTGAGTAATCCCACCATTTGCTTGCATTGACATCATGGTAGTGCCATCCCAGAACGTAAAGAAGCAGTCGTAGAAAGATACCTAAAACGTAACATGTAGACGCAGCACTGCAAAGCGGCAACATGTGATGACTTAGGATGAGAATGTATTGCCTGTGAAGAAGGTCCGGCTACCATCCATGCTAGCTAATTGATAAAGCATGTCCGTGTATTTATTTCTGATGCAATTGTGTCAGCAGTAATGAACTCACAGACCCTTGGGGAGCAAATCCAGGCACAATAAAAAAAAAATCCCAGGTGTGTTGGGAATACTCCAGCACAGACTTCTTAATTAAGCATACTTCTGACTTACTGCTTAACCACTCTAAAGGAGCCAGGGCTGTGTACTCACACAAACATACAGCAGGGAGCACTTAAGTGCATTTAACACTGAAACATTGTAGAGTTCAAAGATGAATCCCCTTGTCTGATGTGATTAACAGGTAGGAGTTAATGATTCATGTGTTAACGTACAGAAACTCTTCATCCTTGTAATGTGGACTGAAATGGCTCAATGTATATTTGGTTCAGATGTAGATTCAAGTAGGCGGTACAACAACTGATGGACTGTTCTATCATGACCATCAACCTTGACCTGAGAAATTTTCTTGTCTACTGTTCCAGAAACATGATAGTCACCCAAAACTATCCGTTTGGAATAAAGTCGTAAAGAGAAAAAGAGCTTGTCATTGTTAATTCATGATGCATTTTATATGTTAACACCTCAACCCATTGGGCAAACAGTACATTTGACTGATTATGATACTGTAAGCTTTAACATTGGAGAATAAGTGTTATAAGATGTTCTTTTAATCTCCAAATTCCCACAGTATCAAAAGAATAACAACCACAGCATCCATTGTTGAAGAAGTGGCCCTGTGTTGGATGTGTTTCCTCTGCACAGAACCCCTCTGGCTAACAGCATGTTTCTCACATGCTCTTCACGCTCAACTCATCCAATAAATCTGTGCAGCAATGGTAGACATCTGGAGAATCTGGCACCCTCTCTGTCCATGAAAAGCTGCACTCCATCTTTAAACTGCCCACAATACAAGACAGGTGGTCTTTATTGTTCATGCCGTCTGCATTTCAGTGGGTAGAAGTCCCACTTCTTCATCTGTGTTTCATGGACTCTTTCAACCAAATTCTCAGCATTGTGATAGCAGATCCACTGAAAATAGACACTGCTGTGACTCCTGAACCTCATCATCATCAGCCTGCAGTGGAAACACTGTGTGTGAGTTTAAACTATTTTCCTATTTTCCTATTTTCCTTCTATTTAAAATTATTTATAGAATTTAACTAATTCAAAGCATTTTTCCATGTCATTTCTTGCTTTATATTTGTTGTTTTGTTGTTGTTGTTGTTTGTTTTGTTTTACTTTCTCAGATTTATTTTTTTTTTGTCAAGGGTTAAATAAATAATTAGACTGTATTTCCATCTTTGCTGGTCAACAGTTTTGTATGAATAGAATTAAAAGCCCCTCCCATATAGACCCCTGTCTTAAATATTAGCCTGTTGAGTTCAATGATTTAAGCAAATAATAACTGGGGCTGTTAATTGAAGTTTTATGGTTTGTTTAAGTTTGTTTAAAACAGAATGACAACAATAAGTTAGTGATGTGTTTCTATATCCCCTGAAAGATCTGTCCTGTTGTGGTCTCTTTCCAGTGATTAGGTGGAGTAAATCATGGAAATAGAAGTCTATCCTTTATCATGTCATTTTGCTGAATAAAAATAGTACCTCTGGTTTCTAAACTCTTCAAAATAAAGTGAGAGGGAGCAAAAGAGAAAGAGGACAGAGTCAGCAGAGGACAGTGTTTCATGGCCTCTCTGACAGCGCTCACTGCAGAGGGAAAAGCTTTGATAAAGAGCAGAAACAGTAAGGCTACTTACACTGAGCTTTCCGAGGAACTGGACATGCTTAATACACATTATCTCTCTCATTTAGGAGCTGGTGACATGACAATAGCCGGGCCCCCGACCCTTCACAGAAGGAGAATAAACGTCTCACAGGAAGATCGAGGAATTTCTTTAATTGAAGTGAGTGCCTAAAAATCTGCCTGCATCTCGTTGTGGCTGTCTAATTATGACAGCTTGTCAGCAGCCCAAATGAAAACACGCAGATTGTATTATAAAATCACTTTGTCTTCATTAGAGATGCTTTTAGAGCCCAACAGACAGATGTGCATAGCAACGAGCGGCTTTAATAACACCGCAGTGAATCTTTGTGGTCGCCGGGATCACAGGCTACATTTTTACGCACTGAGAGATTTTCATCTTCTGCATGACTTCGACCTGCTTTGCACTACAGCTAATCACTATCAGCACACGGCTCTGACTCTGCCGGCCTTATATCGGCAGTAAAAATTTTAACAGAAACAGAAAAGGAACCCTTTTTGAACATTTTAAATCTTTTGTCCATATGCACATGTAGACTATAAAGATGGAAGATGTTGTAAAAAGCATCGGTCAACATTAGTTTTACATAAACTAGCATCAATGGCAAAAGGATCTCCGCTTTTAAAATTCGGATTCTATCTTGTTATTGTGTCACAAATAATTTTTTTACGACATTTAAACTGCTTCTTAAAGACACTATATAGACTTAAAGTATTTTGTATATTAGCAGTGGCTTATCATAAAATTGCCATCAGTGTACTACTTCCTTGCTGCTTACTCAAACTACAGCTTCCAGTTTTTCTGCATGCTGGATTATCATCCAGCACCCACTCTCTGCTTCTCATCACTGCTGATTACACTAAGACTTGTTTGGGCTAATGTTACTCTATAAAGACTGGTGAATATGATGGTTATTCCTTTAACAAAGATAAGATAAAGAGGAAAGAGGTAAAAGAATGGTGAGCAAGGACCAGCTGACCCCTCCCCAATCTATCATCCCGTCTAGACAGCATCTCCTTATCAGCCCTTGGAATGTTCATCAGATTGTCTCCTTGTTACTGCCACAGTCCAGTACACAAGCCGAGCAGAGACAGACTTCATCATTAGCTAAAATGGCACAAATATGAATTTTTATTTTAATATCTAGCTTACTTATATACTCACTAGAGTGTAAAATGTGAAAATAAATAAAATGTTCACTAACAAATGCAGCATTTCCACCTGTTAAAATGATTTAAAATTACAATAACAAAATGTTGCAGTTAATAACTGAGCCCTTTAAAAGAATATAATGAAATGTATTTAATGAATGCACTCATTAATGCCAATCTAAACATGCATATCTTAAGAAGAAACCAAAGGACTAATGGGTGGGAAAGTGATGTTTTTTTATGGGATCAGTTGACAGTAAAGGTAGCATGTTGCAGCCACCATAGCAAAAAAAAAAACAACATCATCTCCATATGCAGTGATCTTTCATATTTAGATCAATCATGTAAAAGGAAAAACTCCCCCCCAAAAATTATATTGGGTAAAAAAATGGTAGAAACCTCAAGAAAAGCGAATGAGGAGAGATCCTTCTCCCAGGATGGACAGACATGCAATAGATATAGTAAAAAGACAGCAACAGCACAGACAGGACCACAGAAACAGCACAACCCTGACCACGATCAAAGCTGAGCCGTACATATGAACACAGCATTAGTACAACCACAACTCAAGCACAGCCAATGGCAGGATCACAGCATCAGCACAACCATCACCATGATCCAGGTGCAGCCATGATACTGGAAATCTACATAACAAGGGAAGACGTCGAGTTAGTGTTATGCAGTAATAGGCCATGAGTGTCTGCTGACAAAGAGAGAGAGAGGAGCTCAGTTTATCATAGGAGGTCCCCTGGCAGACTAAGCTTATGTCAGCCGAACTAGGGGCTGGTTCAAGGCAAGCCTGCACCAGCCCTAACTGTAAGCCTGATCAAAGAG
>NC_056476.1:28624280-28647540 GCF_008729295.1 Plectropomus leopardus | reverse complement strand
ATGCATGTGATTTCATCCGTTATTTAAAGAATCCAGAGGGCACCTTTTATCAGAACGGCCTCATGCATATTGATGTGCACCACAGAGGGAAGGACACCAGAGACATTTAAAAAAAAAAAAGTTTTTAATATGCTTCCAGTTGATTTAAAGTTGAAGAAATGAACTTTGAGAATGTTGTCGACATATACTCCAGATGATTTAAACTCCCATGTGTCTTTGCAGCCAAAGGTAAGGGCAGCGGCGGCGTGAAGACGGCCAAGCTGTACGCCTGGGTGGCCCTCCAGACTCTGCCGGAGGAAATGGTCATCAGCCCCTGTCTGCTGGACTTCCTGGAAAAAGCGCTGGAAACCATTCCCATCACTCCAGTCGAGAGGAACTACGCAGGTTTGTTTGCTGCGCCGTCAGAGTCTATCTACTTATTTCTAACTTTTATCTTCTCATTTATAACTTTTATCTACTTATTTATAACTTTTATCTTCTCATTTATAACTTTTATCTACTTATTTATAACTTTTATCTACTCATTTTAGGGGTTGACAGATTATTGGCCTGACTTATTGGGACCGACATTTGGCATTATGACCATTATCTGTATTTTATTTCACTGATAGCCGATAAAATTAATTAATTAAAAGGTTCAAAGAAAGTGTTAGCATGGGAGGAACTTCTACTCTATAAAACCACAGGGAGATATTTTACTACTTTTATTTTTTACCCACAATTTTTTTATTTAGATTTCCATGTTTTTGCAATCATTAACACGTAACAAATAGTGACATAATACAGAACAAAACAGATGGAGAAACAAAAAAATAGAAAGGTGGAAAAAATACATAAAATAAAAACAGAAATTCTCCTCATATGTTAAACATGGAAATCTATACAAAATGGAGTAAAAATATTACAATAAATACTAAATATGAGACGCATTTAAAATTTGGTTCAGAATCTGCATGATCCACAAAAATGAGTCATTTACTTCACTTTACGAATAAAATTGCTGGGAACTTGTTGTATATGATGTTGACAGTTTCAGTTTTGCTAAAGGCATTTAAACAAAGTTTTGTGTTGGAGTTTATCTATGGAGTTATCTATATTTTGACATTTTTATCGTAAATGCATATTGGTTCCAAATATCGTTTATCGGTCTCAATAACTACTAATAATCAGTATTGGTAATGGACCTGAAAAATAAATTGGGGCGACCCCTACATTCAGCTGTTTATTATGGGAGTGCACTGACTTGCACTGTTTCAGTCTTTTAGGGGAAACGTGATGATAATTTTCTTTATGTATAGAACTGCGTATTGAAAATGAGAAATAAAAGAAATCTGAAATCTTTATGGATCCTGTTCCTGCAGGACTTTTCTTCCTGCTTGTTTGGCATTCATAGTAAAGTGTGTTTGTGTGTTTGTGTATCTCCCATCAGCTGTAACTTCCCAGGAGGAGGACATGGCTCACTTTGATACAGTGGAGCAGCTGGAGGAATCCACCACCTCTCTGGTTTCCTCGTCCACTTCGGCCTACTCCTCCTTCCCTGTGGATGTGGTTGTCTACGTCAGAGTCCAGGTACTGACGACCCAGCTGATATTCTCATACTTAAATCCTTATTGTAGCTATTTTAACCAAATATGTTAATTTCTCCTTGTACTTTTCTTTATACCTTATAAATCACCAGTAGTTATATATTATATCCTCATATTTTTTCTATCTCCTTTTGGAAAAAGTCACCCCAAATCAAAAATACACATTTTTTCCTCTTACCTGTAGTGCTATTAATCAGTCTAGATAGTTTTGGTGTGAGTTGCAGAGTGTTGGAGATATCAGCCATAGAGATACCTACCTTCTCTCCAATATAATACAACTAGATGGCCCTCCACTGGTGCTCAAAGTACCAAGAAAATACATCAACATTAACGTCTCTTTCCAGAAATTATGACCCGGTTATTGAAAATGATCATAGACATTGTTTCTTTCTACCCAACTACACCCGCCATCCAGGCCTGGAAAGGTTTTGGAAAGCTAAATATACCATGAAAGTTTAGGAAAAGTCATGGAATTTTTTTTCACAATTTTTTTTCTTTAAAATTGCCAAAAATGTTTTAAAATAAAAACAAAAGGCCAACATTTTCTATTCTTCCCACAGGTTTTGAGTTGCTTTCTTTAAAAATCATCCTTAAAATAAATACTTAATACAGTTAATACAGCCATTTAAAATTTTATCCCCCTCCCCTAAGCTAAAATATAAAACAGAAGTCCCCTTTTGCACCCTTATCAGAATTCATTATTTTTAAAAAAGCTATTATATAGTAATAAAAAAAATAAATATTGATGGGCATTTCAAGGATGTATGGTCTTGAAATGAATGAAAATGAAAATGAACCCTGTACTTAGGATATGACCATATTCAAGATCTAAAACATGATCTACTCTCCTCTCATATCATGATGTTAATGCAGTATCCATATAATATCCACCCCCATACATGATAGTTACATTAGGAAGTGCAGTTTTCTACTGATGCTGTTAAAAACTCATATCAATATCGTGAGCCTTTCGTGATGCTTTCATAATGCAAGTTGTTTTTATGATGACGATGGAAATAATATATAGATCTTGTTTATACCTTCAGTCTCTTTTTACTATCCATCAACCTGTAATCTCATACATGCAGACACGCAGTTACACACTTTACACTACAGTTAACAATCAGTTATTGTGTGTGTTTGCAGCCCTCTCAGATCCGCTTCAGCTGCCTGCCGATGTCCCGGGTGGAGTGCATGCTCAAACTGCCCTCCTTAGACCTGGTCTTCTCCTCCAACCGAGGAGAGCTGGAGACCCCGACAGGAGCCCATCCCACTGAGGGTTCTCACCCCCCCTCCTCCACTCCACCAGGGCAGCACATCCCCAAACCCCCTCCCAGCAAAGGTACGCAGAGCATGTCTTGCGGAATAATGAAGCTCTAACATGTGCACGGTTACGTGAAAAACAAAACCTCTTCAGTCAAAAGTCAATCAAACACTGCAAGCGCATCTATTATGTGTCACCCCACGCCACGTCTGAGCCCTGTGGGATTTAATGCTGCTCACAGCTTCTTCTCATCCAATCATTACTTTCCCCTCCAGTCTCTTTTTGCCAGGTTTTTGCTTTTTTGTAAAGCATTCAAGATCTTTTTTTTAATTATTTATATAGTTATTTATAGGGACAATGGAAATTAAGTATTAGTATTACTTTAGCCTGTTAGAAACAAGCTGTAGTAACTGATAATTCACATATAGAGATTATAGCTGTTGTTAGTTTCCAGCATCGGTACCTATTTAGGCTTTTAGTAAAAAAAATGATAAAATATAAGATATCAAGGTTACATACAATAACGGCCATTCACTAACAGTTATAATAAAAAGAACACAAAAAGGTAAATATTTACATCAAGATTACATAGAATACTGCTTGTAGATAAGTGTAGATTGTGGTGCATATCCATGTGGGAATATGGTTTGTTTTTTTTTTGTTTTTTTAGTTTGATTGTTTGTTTTCTGTTTTGTTCTGTTTGTGTGTTTTTTTATGCCTCTCAGAATTACTTATGTAATTTTTAATTATTATTTTATATTGTGATTTTTTTTTTGTTATATATACATATGCATATGAAACATTTGATTTGATGACCATAGGTGACATTTTAAGTGGAAAAAAGTTCAATAAAATATTAATGGAAAAAAAAGATTGATTACAACAGTTACAATTAAAAAAAAAAAAAAGAACAAAGACACTTATATCAAGGTTACATACACTTACAGCACTCAACTGTAAGACATAAAATAGTTTAAAATGCTCACTTCATATTTACTATATATTACATTAATATGCGTGTGATGCATTCATTTTTTGCAGACAATACGTTCTGATTTCTGCTCTAATTATCCTCCTCCTCTCTATTATGGAACTTATTCATTCATGTCAAATACAGCTTCAATGAATCCCTCCTGATTGGGACTGCTCATCTTACCTCCTCTGTGTTTTTTTTCCCGCCCTCCTCGGCCTCCTTCCAGCATCTCCGTTGCTGGGGAGCCCTCTGGGCCGGAGCCGCCACAGCAGCAGCCAGTCCGACCTCACCGGCCCCCCCAGTAACTCCTCAGGCCTCAGCTTCACCGCCTGCATGTCTGACTTCTCCCTCTACGTCTTCCACCCCTACGGCGCCGGGAAACAGAAATCTGCCGTCACAGGCCTGCCTCCAGGCCCAGGGACATTAGGTATGGAGAAGGAAAACTCATTATAATCCAATGTGCTAATAATACAGGGCTTTGGCTGCTAATGTTACTGCTGATAATGACTTCTTCTTCTTGCTTTACTGTAGATATCATGTGCAAACGTGTGCTAGATCTAGTGTGGACGGGGTTAAAGGAACTCCATATGATATGATATTTAGAACTCTAATAAAGCGGCAAACAACTGTTTTTCATGTAAAGACATAGTGGTATAATGGCGTCCTGAGCAGAGAAAGAAGTCGTGCTACCTCTGTTACCCCTTTACCACCAACATGGAGCCACTTCTGTTCTGGTTCCCACACCTAATTTTGAACCATTAGGAGCATTCCCGCAAAGAAATATTTTTGGTTCAGTGTCCAAAAAGTTGGCAACAGACTGAAACCAAAAAATAGCAGGTTGTTCTTGACCTGAGGTGCAACCCATGACGACATAAGTGGGCGTGTCATATTCCACATGGGCGTGTCCACACTTTTTTGAATGAGGGCCAGTGGCTTCTCCTATCATACGGTCATAAAAGAAAAAAAATGACAGAAACAAAACTATTTCATCTTTAAGTGAAAAAGTGTTCAGCTGTCCACGACTCCTAAAAGCGGCAGCCCTCGCTTTCGACTGAATGCTTCTTTCCTGTGGCCATGTCTGCTACCTAACTGGAAATATCTGGTGTTAGGTAACCATTAGTTTGCTTTTTTTTTGTTGATGAAAACAAAACACACCAGTTTTGCAAGTAGTTCCTACTTGGTGCCTGTCTACAAACTGTATGATTATCCTGCCATTGTGAGGTGATATGTTACATAAATCTATAATAATAAATGCACAGTGATCTTGCTTGATTAGCCAATCATATGGAGTATTTTAAAAGATAAGCTCAGGGCTGTTTAAAAATTGGCCTGAGGGCCAGAAGGATTGAAATGAGATTGAAGATCGTGATGATTATGGCTCTTTTTCCTGAAGGTACTGTTGATGAGGAGACTTCTTCAGTAACAGGGAGAAAAGACTCTCTGAGTATCAACCTGGAGTTTGTGAAGGTCAGCTTGTCCAGGATGAGGCGTACTGGAGGTCCCACCTTCATCGAAAGCTTCATTCCTGCCAAAGGTGGTAAAATGGACACCACCCTCATCAACATCTCAGGTACGTCGTCAGCCCCAGAAGAAGACGTTTCATTTCAGTTCAGTCTCAGACACTCAGCAAGACTTGGAGTGGAGTTTGTAAAGGTTGATTTTGGGCCACATGAAGTCAGGGGATTTCCCTCACTTCCTGTCAGTTCCAATAACAATGAAAAAAAAAAATCATGAAATTCAAAAATTGTCTTTGAAGTGATATACAACAGAAGTGAATACTTACTGTGATGGATCCTTGGGGGATATGAGATACATTATTAGGCTCAGTCACAGACTTTTATCAGCAGCACTGTGGGCACATTGATGTGGGCTACCCCAAGACGAAGGCACAGTGAGTTCATGAAGTGATGAAAGGGACATTTAACAAGCAGGAAAATGAGACTGGGGAGCATGATAGATGACTAATGCACCTTTCCAATCTCTGAATATCAAGACGTAGTGGTGCTTATTTTTTCCCTGTTGATTTGTATTAAGGTGAATATTCTACCAATTTGCTTGCACTGTAGCTGTTTAAAGATGTCTCATGCATGAACACGTTTAATATTCTCTCTTAGCTGTGTGTGACATCGGCTCAGCCTCCTTCAAGTACGACATGAGACGACTGAGTGAGATCCTGGCCTTCCCAAGAGCCTGGTACCGTCGGAGTATCGCCAGGCGCCTCTTCCTGGGAGACCAGACCATCAACCTGCCAGGTGACTTTCTTACCACTAAGTGTCTTTCCTCTTTCTTAGAGTTGGTTTTGTTGACAGACACAGTATGGTGTGTTTTTACCACTCTGCTGTTTTGAAGAAAATAACCACTGGCTCTTGTGTCAGCTTTTCTGGGCTTTTCTATGATACTGACAGAACAACTCTTTTCTTAAGCTTGCACAAGCCACTGTGCTTTTTCCAAAATGACGACTTCCTGTCTGTTCATCTTTTAGTTTTGTAGGAGAGTATTGCTGCTATTGCCTACTTTTAACATAGCCCTCAAGTAAAATGAATGATATGGACAACAAAATAAAAGGTTTTTTGTATTATTTGGATGGATGGATGGGTGGATGGATTTACTTACTTACATAACTGCTTATTTACTTACCTACTTCTAAATGTAATTTTGAACCTACTTTTACTTACCTTTATTTCTTCGTTCTTTACTTACTTACCTACTTACATACATGATTTCATGCCCACTTATTACATACGTGATTTTTCACTTACATACTTAATTAACTACTTGCTCACTTATTTACTTACTTAACAACCTTCATACATAGGTAATTTCTTACTTACTTACATACCTACTTACCTTGTTAAATACATGATTTCTTATCCACTTATTACAAATGTGATTTTTCACTTACATACTTAATTAACTACTTGCTCACTTATTTACTTACTAAACAACCTTTGTACATATGTAATTTCTTACTTACTTACCTTGTTAAATATGTGATTTCTTATCCACTTATTACATATGTGATTTCTCACTTACATACAGTACATACTTAACTACTCGCACACTTATTTACTTACTTCATACATAGGTAATTTCTAACTTACTTACATACCTACTTACTTACCTTGTTACATACGTGATATTTTACCCACTTACTCATATATGTTATTTCCTACCTATTTACTTACCTACATACTAACTTGACTATTCTCTTATTTACTTACTTGCTCGTCTACCGACATAGAGGTAATTTCTTTCTAATTTACTTGCGTCACTGTCTATCTCCACGCAACAGTCCACATAAGGCCAAGTATAAATACATTAGACTGTGCACAACAACATAACTACATGGAATACATCCTATACGTCCACATTTGTACTTACACACCAATGCACATGACAGTTACCAGTGTATCACTGTCGCTGACTTATTTTCCTGTCCTGTCCCAGTACTGTAATGAATAGTGACATTGACTCCTACAGAATTCCCCCAAAAATGTCTCCTTTAAGTGGAGGCAGTAATGATGGTGAAGAAACATGGAATAACAGGGGAGAGTGGGTTGACTTATACTTTGGTAGAGTAGTGACAGAAAGTGCTTTGAGTTTTAGATGGCAGAGTCTTTGCTGGTTGTGTGAAATGATGCCATGTCAGTCTTTGTCTACCAAGTAATCTCAGCAGGTTTAGCTTGTGTTCATTTTTAATATCCCATCTCGCTGACCTTCCTTCAGCCAACATTTCCATCCTCTGCTTCATGTTGACATTTCCAAGGCTGCCCTTTACATATGTATGTCTCTCAACCTTTACCTCTCTTCAGCCTCTGGCCCCGCCACCCCTGATTCTGCTGAAAACGTCACCCAACACCTGTCCCCCGAGTCCAGCCGCAAAGCCTATTGGAGGACGTGGGACGGCAGCACCGGGACACAGCACATTCCCCAATCCCCCAATGTCTTCTCAGAGCACTCCACCGGAAGCAACATGTCCCCTGGCGGCCTGGGACACCTCAAGTCCCCTGCACCTGGACGCACCAGGAGTGTGTCTGATTCCTCTGCTCCCAGGAGAGGTGATTATGAACACTCACTGTCTCAGCAGATGCGACTCCAACAAAAATATTATTTTTAGTTTCCAAAACACCGAATGTGCTGGGTGTCTTTATAGAGAAGCACAATTTAGATGTTAACAATGTACAAACCAATACATCAAACATCTCAACTGCCTTTTAATTTGTCTTTGCTTGTTCTTTTCTAGACTCTGTGACGAAAACTTCCACCCCATCGTTCAGTAAAAACGGGAAGGCAGCAGGTCAGCAGGGGGCGCCGTGGGAGACACTCGTGGTGTTCGCCATCAACTTGAAACAGCTCACGGTCCAAATGAACATGAGCAACGTCATGGGAAACAATACGTAAGTGCTCACAGTTTCTGCACCGTTCAGTGTAAATCAATAACCCTTTAAACCTGGATCAACATCAACCTTCTCAGGTTGCACTCAGATGCTTATCACAAACATTTCAAACCTTTGAAACCTTAACAAAGTGCTTTAATATTTTCTGAAAACATGAGGGAAAAGGCAATGAGCAACTTCACAAGAAATGTCCCGCAAATTGCAATAAATTGGTAAAAGGTGACAAGAAAGAAAAAGAGAAAAATATTAGAGAATTGTCAAAAAAAGAAGAAATGTACAAAGAACTGTATTAATTTTAGCATGTATCTACATGTTTTCATTTCCTTTTTTGTCCTTTCTTTTAAGGCTCATTTTCAGTTTTGTTTTTTTTTTGTAGCTTTTTACTAATTTCATGCTAAATTTTGGGTCATATCTTGCTCATTGCTCATTGTTGTCTTCCTATGTTTTCCAAGAAACCAATTTGTTTTAAAGGGTTAAAACCATCACAACAGACATGAATCAAGTGTGATGTTAAGATTTTAAGATGCTTATTGGTCTTGCTGAGAGTTAGATGAGAAGATGTATACCACTCTCAGACAATAGAGTGGTATTGGTCTTCCCATCTGACTGGAATCTGAAGCAAATGAGCATATTTTAAAAATTCTTTTAAATATTGCGGAATTAAAAGGAAAATATCATGCTGACGATGACGATGATGAATAAGCAGTTTTTTCAGGATAAAATAATCTCCCGGCTGTATATGAGCTTTTTTTAAACCGTTTATTCCCAATGTTTTTTACTTTCTCTGCAAAAATGTACCAGCTGATGCAATAGTAAAGAAATATTTATACATAAGCAGACACTCTTATGGCCTATATGGATGCATCTTCAGTGTTGCTTAAACTTGGCCTCAAACTTAAATGCTGCGGTGATTCTGGTAGATGAGGGATTAACGTCAGCCATGAAAGCTGGGACTGATAGACAATCATTAGTGTTAGAGAACGTCACTTTGCTGAGGGTGTCCTGCTGGACATACTATGTGTCCTTCTATGGTGCCTTCCCCTGAAAAAAGAGACAACATTTTTTTCTTTTTTTTTGACCTTTTATGTATACTTAATATTTATATGTACTTGTTTAATTTCTGATCAGTCATCTATGGTTACGCCAGTCCGCACACACATATTATCATACATAGACTTTTGCACTGGTGTAACTTTACTTACAAATCCATTCTTGGACTGCTGCCAATGTATTCATCCTCCTGCATGTCACTCAAACAGTGCAGTCAGCCAACTGACATCTACTGATTATAATACACTGACTATGGAAAGGAATGTCATACAACCCCACTTCAAAAAATCCAAGCCATTCCTTTAATCTAACAATGGTGACAAGAAAAAAAAACTAAGAAAAATATCTACTTGCAAAATGTTATAATTTTGTCATGTTTCATGTGTGTTAGTGAATTAAATTTAATTGCTAATAAACATATTGTGATTAAAGTTATGATGACATGAATTAAACATGATGGTCCTTTATCGCCTACTCTTATGGGCTCCGCTCATCTCCTGTACACGGCTGTATCAAAATATGCAGTTGTTACAACTGTTTTCTTTCCATTTAAGGCAGAATAGCAGAAAATCCTGCTGAATCACTGACAAACACAACACCCTAATAACCAAGACAGTAAGGTTTCATGAGCTGTGCGTCATCATGAAGTGAAAAAATATCTTCTCTGGAAATGTGTGGGCTCTCTGAACAACACAAATGTCTCCTGCTTCTTGCTCACCAAGTCAGGGTACGCTAGACCTCTCTGTCTCTGCTTTAAATTATTTAGGACTTAAGAATATTCTTACTTCATTAAAGCATTCATGCACAGGTGTTGTCTTTGTTTTAAAGCAAGAACTGTATCGATAAGAAACAAAGCTGATGGTTTAAAAAGCTGACATGTCAATATGATTTAATGCTCAAGGTTTGCTGGTGTTTTTTTTTTGCAGTTACCCGTCTTATCTCCGAGCAAAGTTCCCACAATGAGAGTCTTATATGTTTCATAGAGAGCACTTCTCCATTATTCAGCAGCACTCACACTTGTGTTTGCCTCCACAGCTGGACAACCAGCGGGTTGAAGAGTCAGGGCCGGCTGTCCGTAGGCAGCAACCGGGACCGAGAGATCAGCATGTCGGTCGGCCTCGGGCGCTCCAAGCTCGACTCCAAGGGCGGGGTGGTGGGTGGCAATATAGACGTGAACACCCTGGAGATGGTTTGTAAGTAAACAAAGCATCAACTTCGCAGACATCTGGTGTTTTTCTGCAACTCATTAGCAGCGCTTGTTCTAGCAGACTGAAACTGGATGTGGACCTGAGCCAGAGTTCAGTGCAGAGTTCTCACACAGCACCGGGAGCGGAGCAGGGAGAAAATTACAGGCTTAAAAACACTCTCACATTTTACACTCACTGTGCAAATATACACTTTATTTTATATGGTGCATTTGGTGTTTAAATAAGACACATTTTTCAAAAGAATGTATCTAAAAGGCTTTATTAATTTAAACCTGTCCTTATGAGTATTTCTGGTGATTAAATTCTCCTGCTGCAGATTTACATGCAACAATGGCTATTAATGCATTTCTTTTAGTGATGCACCGATTTATTAGGCCAATACCTGTTTTAGCTAATAATCACCTCGTTGACTGTCATCGATCCATTGCAAATTAGATGACATTCACCAATGGCTGATGTTTTCGTTGTCACATCAGTTGTAAACAGGTTAAAACCATTGCTTGAGACTAACAGCATCCTGTCACCCTGGAGACAATAGAATCATTTGTTAGGGACGAACAGAGATATTTAGGCACTACAACTAACCGTCGTCCTAGTGGGCTTGTCCTGTAGGATACAAACCTGATGTGACTGCAGCGGTACGTCTGTTGGAATTGGCAGGAGGAGAGGTAGTTAGCATCAGCTGTCAGCAGCTGGTGGCCACAACTAACAGCTAACAAAGGTTACATTCAGGGCACGTCAAGACGAGAACAGCTCTAATAAAAACGAAAAAGTCTTTCCTTTTCGTTTTTTAAAAAATCTACATTGTTATGATATGTGTAAACGATCCTCTTGTAAAGGGATCCACAAAAACAACCGCAAACGCTGTAGTATGCATGCGAGGCACCACGTGCATGCATGAAGTGCAGCTGTGATGTCACCGTTCTCACAGGATCCGCGCATTGCCAGTTTACACAGTGACTGAAGGGGTGGTGTTTTCGAAAAACTTCACTCTGGAACCTGGTTTCAAAAGTTTAACATTTAATGCAAGATCCATTGCTGTGTAAATGGTCCCTTTGTTTTAATATGACACATTCAAGCTCTTTTCAGTGAAAATGAGCTTTGAGTGAAAGTGAATAATAACTTTTTCTTGAAATATTCACTTCAGTTTTTGCAACGCAAACTCTTTGAAAATGAAATATATAAATTCTTGATACTGAAAGTTTTTAAGTTAGGAAATTTGAATAAATGAAGCGAACTCATCATACTAACCACTACATTTTAAATTGACATACTGTATTTTCATGTGTGCTCTTTTATTGTTTTGTTTATTTCGATTTAATACCTTAATACAGGCAAAAAAAAAAAAAAAACAATGAATGGAAGTGAAAAATATTGCAACCTGTTTTACGTCTTTTTTTTCTCATCCAGCTTGATGGCCAGGTTGTTGTACGAACAGTCAATAAATGCCATAGCGCTGACTTTTTGCTGTCTGAATTGTAGCCCACATCTCGGAGCACCCAAACCAGCAGCCCAGCCATAAAATCCAGATCACCATGGGGTCGACAGAGGCGCGTGTGGACTACATGGGCTCCAGCATCCTAATGGGAGTTTTCAGCAACGCTGACCTGCAGCTGCAGGACGAGTGGAAGGTCAACCTGTGCACCGTCGACACCAGCCTGTCAGAGAAAAGGTGTGAATTGAAATGATGCAAAGCAACAGCTTTGGTTGAACTATAGCAGGCCTGATAGAATGCTAAGATGCTTCTTTTATGTGCTATGAAGTTTTTTTTATCAATGGGATCACAGTTGAGTTTAGATAAACACACATATCTGCATCAAAAGCATCTGAGAATTCCAGTTTTGCTTTCTGAGACTTTCAATATGGTTTTCTAAATTACTTGGCACGCCAGTCTAACAAAATGATGATGCAGATCTTTCACTCCAGATGCAGCTGTGTTTAATCTACATCATTACCATCTGCCGCTCACCTCGCTTTACTGTTTTACACAGTCTTAATCTTCTATCTTTCTGTTTTTCACCTTTTCCCTTCCCATCTTTTCTCCCGTCTGTCCTTCCAGTGAAATCTTCGTCCATGGAGACCTGCAGTGGGACATCTTCCAGGTGATCATTTCACGCTCCACCACACCAGACCTCATCAAGATCGGCATGAAGCTGCAGGAGTTTTTCACTCAGCAGTTCGACACCAGCAAGCGGGCCCTCTCCACCTGGGGCCCCGGTCCCTACCTGCCCCCCAAAACCCCTGTCATCAACACGGAGAAAGGATCTGCAGAGCTGTGTAAGCACGCCTTTTGCATACTGCTGGGAGAAATGCAGACTGTCGCATACTAACACAGCAAGTGTCTTTATGCTGGTAACAGGAAGTGATCTGATTTGTAATTCTAAAACTCCTCATTTATATACTACTTTATCAAACAGTTGACACGAAGGTTCAACTACTGCATGTAATCAAACGTGCTCAAGAGATTAAAACAAACAAAGGCACACATTTAAAAGAGTGGAGGCTATGTAAGGATAAAAACAACATAATACACCAAAGCTGATCCCGTTAGCAGCAGCAGCAGCATGCCTCATGTTCAGGTCAGGGTTGATTTGTCTGCCCACACCCCCCCCCCGGCTCCTCATTCTGTGTCTCCTAACCGTCTTCGTCACACAGACATGGACGCGGCCCATCACCGCCACTGGCCCGGGGTGCTGAAGGTAATCGCCGGCTGCCACATCTCCCTCTTCCAGATGCCTCTGCCCGAGGACGCCGTGCAGCTGGGCGGATCAATGAGCCTTCATGGCAATCACATGACCCTGGCCTGCTTCCACGGGCCCAATTTCCGCTCCAAGTCGTGGGCTCTCTTCCACCTGGAGGAGCCCAACATCGCCTTCTGGACGGAGGCGCAGAAGATCTGGGAGGACGGTGAGACAAATTGTTCTTTGTGTAGATGGTATTCTAAAATGATTACACAGGCAGCTGTGACAGCCGCAGTCAGAGGCATTATGTTTTTGGGTTGTCCATCTGTCCTTCTGTCCGTCCCTTTCTCGTGAACATCATTATGCGAAAGCCTTGAGAGAATTTCTTCAAATTTGGCAAACACATCCACTTGGACTTTAAGATGAACTAAATAGATTTTAGTGGTTGAAGGTCAAAGATCAAGGTCACTGTGACCTTCTTATTCTTGTGAACATAATATCTCAAGAATGCATTAGAAGGAATTTTTTTTTTAAAAATTGCCACAAATTTCCATAATCCAACATGAACTGTTCAGATTTTGGTGGTCAGTGGTCAAGGTCATTGTGACCTTGCATCTGTCCTAATTTTTTGAAAGTAATATCTTAAGGATGCATTGATGGAGTCTCTTCAAATGTGTCTCAAACGTCCATCCGGACGGTAATTATGATCTTGTTTTTCTTATTCTGGTGAACATATTTCAAGACTGCATTAGAGGGATTTTTTCAAAATTGGCACATACGTCCTCCAGGACTCAATGATGAATTGATTAGATTTTGGTGGTCAAGTTCACTGTGACCTGCATTGTGGATGCATTGAGATATTTTCTTCAAAAATTCTTCAAATTTTCAAAAAACTCAAAAATGGACTAATTCTATTTTGGTGGTCATTGGTCAGAGATCAAGGTCACTGTGACCTCATCCTTTTCATTTATGTGAAGGCAGTATCTCTAAAACCCGTTGAAAGAATTTCTTCAAATTTTGGCACAAGCATCCACTTGGAGTCAGTGATTAACTGATTAGATTTTGGCGGTCAGTGGTCAAGGTGACAGTGACCTTGTCTGTTTATTTTTCTGATGATTGCTCTACGGCACACAATGACTTTCAGAAAGAACAAATCTATCCATCTACTTTGGATCTGTCCCATTTCTCATGAACACAAAACCTTAAGATCCCATTGAGTGAAACTCTTAAAATTGGGCAAAAACATCGACTTGGACTCAAGAATGAACTGATTACATTTTAATGGTTAAAGAGCAAAGCCACTGTGACCTCTGGCCGTTATTTACGTCATAACTCAGGAACAGAAGGGTAGACATTTGGTCAGATGTTGCATTGGTGACACTAATCTTGGGTGTCCATCTTGAAATCTTGATTATTTAGATCGTCTGTGGTCTTGAGTTGAAGATGTGTGTGAAGCATTTACATTCAAGAGTTTGTAGCTTATTTGCAACAACATCCATGTTTGAAGCTGCGTTGGCTCTCATGGTTTCATATGAGTCTGGACAGACATGGATGTGACTGTCACTGCAACCTGACAGGTTATTCTAGTTGCTAACTGACTTCCGTTTCTGTCACATCCAGGCTCCAAAGATGATTCTACATACATCGTTCAAACACTGGATTTCCATCTTGGTCACAATACTATGGTAACCAAACCCTGTGGTGCCCTCGAAAGTCCAATGGCTACCATTACCAAAATAACCCGGCGGCGGCATGAAAACCCCCCACATGGAGTCGCCACAGTCAAAGAATGGTTCAACTACGTCACTGCCATGAGGAATGAAGGTAAAAATATTCTTACTTACTTGCGACCCATCAATTTTGGATCCTGATATAATCACACAAAAAAATGCAGGGTTCAACTTGTTCCTATACATATCCAAATACATCAGCTCGGAGTATCATGGTCATACCAATTCTCTCCTTTTCCCAAAATTAAAGCCTGTAATGGGGAATTTCCCCATTTTTCAAAATTTATACAGTTTATTCCTGTTGTCTAAGACAGTTGAAAAATATTACTGAACATGAACACTTCACTCCCAAATCCAAAATCTGGAAACTGAGACCACCAAGGGGAATGTATGGGTACATAAACTGAGAAAACTACAATAGAATAAAGCTCATTTAGGTATAAAAAACAAACAAGCATCCAGTGGGTCCACAAATTTAGTCTTGCAATTTAGATTGTTAAAAATGATGCAAATTTTGTTATTTTTAGAGTGGCAGGCGAAGCAAAGACGCAAAACTTAAATGACAAAAGAATTTTGAATCTTTTTCTCTTTTCTTTTTTTTTGGGGATAATAAGGTAGCCCTGTAACAATCAAGTTCACCTATACGTAGAGTTCCATGAGTGTCATTTTTTTGTGCCTCAGTGGTTGGTGGAATTTGCCACCAGCATGCCAATTTTCGTGACTTTTGGTTTCATGGTTTTTGCTGCATTAACATTTTTAGTGGAGAAAGTATAGGAAAAAAAGAGAAATTGACAGAATGCTCCAGCAGGGGGCGCTGCTGCGTGGTCCCCAAAATCTGAACATTATAACCTTCATGAAGTTAGCTTTTATTGCAGACTCGGTGTATTAGAGTGCATTAGTGTCAGCTAGGTTTACCTAATAAAGTGACAGTTGAGTTTAAATGGTTGCTTCATTGTTGTATCTTCTCAGACTTTAAGCTTTTCTCCAGACAGCTCTGACTAAAAGAAGACAGACAGTTTTTTTTTTTTTCCCAAAGAGCTGCTCTCTGTCTGCCTTTCCTCACAGCTGCCGCCTCTTATCTGAAATGTAAAATGGGTTCAGATAATATTTAACAAAGAGGAGAAGCAGAGAAGTGTGAACATGACCTTAAACTCAAAAGAGTTGTGACACGTCTTTATCTCTTGTTTCAGAGCTGAACTTGCTCAGGAACGTGGAGGCCAACAACCAGGAGAGCGGAGTGGCGGCTAAAAGCTCCAGTCTGCTGAGCAGCTTCCGCAGCTCCTCCAGCTACAACCACGAAACTGAGACCATCTTTGCTCTTCCCCGAATGCAACTGGACTTCAAGTCCATCCACGTTCAAGATCCCGATGAACCGTCTCTATCAGGTAAGACTGGACCCCACAAAGTAATCGAACAGTACATAAAGGCAATAAAGCTTTTGTTGAAGTCTATTCTCCTACAAAAATATTGTGTTAACTGTTGCCCTGGACTACCATGACTTCAGCATAACGGGACAACCACAGTAAACTTATGTTTTTGTTTGTTTTTTTGTTGTTGTTTTTTTTTTGTTTAAATACTTATGTGTCCCTTTGTATCATTCTGTGTCCCCTCTCTTAATTCAGAGGTTTTTGTGTGTCTGTGAACACAACACAGGCAGAGTTCAAAATGAGTTCTTTTTTTTTTTTTTTTTTTCTCAGCAGCAGTTTGTCACTCGCAGAGTATCTTATCATCTTTGGTGTCCACTTTGAAACTGCACTGATTGTATAGATCTTGCAGATGTGTGTGAAGCATTTACTATATTTTTTTGTTTTTGTTTTTTATTTTCCTTTTTTGTCAATTTTCTGGTCATTCTGGTCAAAAAAAGACACTAATTTGTTGCTATTTTAAAAAATAATAATAATTTCTTACTCTTATCGCCTTCCTTTCTTCATTTTTTTTAAAGAAATCAAGCTGATTTGTTCCAGTTTTAAAGGGTTAAACTGGGCCTGCAATAACATGTAGGTCAGCCTGAAGTACCATGTAAACACATAACCTTTTATATTTGTTGGACACCATGTTTGTTTCTGAGGTGGACAACAATGCTACAAATGATATTTACATATTTTGCTTATTGTAATCGATTTGAAGTGTGTGTAGTGTACTTTATTACCATGAAAGGCGTAGTTCCTTTGTCTCAGTGTCTGTTTCCTGCTGGCTACTGGAGGCTGGTGCCTCGTGCACACTGAAATCATACTGTGAGAGGTTTTTCCTGTATTACAGGCAATGCTGTGTCTGCAGTCCACAGCTTTACTTTTTGTTTTTTGTTTGTCCCAGACTCCAACAGTAAGCCCAAAGTGGAGTGCAGCGTGGTGACAGAATTCACTGACCACATCTGTGTCACCATGGACGCCGAGCTCATCATGTTTCTCCACGACCTGGTGTCCGCATACCTGAAGGAGAAGGAGAAAGGTTTTTGTCTTCACACCGTCCTTCAATCATTACAGTACTCTTTCAGTCAGTCAGTGAGACAATAAACAGTGTTTAGTCTTTTCCACATTCTCTGGGACACATTCATGAGTCATCTATACAACAACTGCAGTAGAGAAAAGAGTTAAAATTAAAGCTTGTAAACCAGACATTGTTCAATACGTCAAGAAAAAATGACTCACAAAGTGTCCAAGGACAAAAACAATATGAGCACATCTGCCTACCTGTGAAGCTGTGTGTGTGCTGTCGGACATGTTTTCGGCGAGCAGCATGAAACGCAGGCAGCTGAGTGTTATTTTCACACACAGCAGGGAGGTCAGAGTGCCCAATGCAGGCAGCATTTTAATGGCTCTCCCATTGTTACAAAAGAACAAATTAGCAGCCTTTATGCCGGCAACCTCCCATTCTTCATGACAATTAGAAAAGTGCCACGACTTTGTTCTGTTGATTCTGCCGCTGAATGGAGAGAGAAAAGAGGTGAGCGCTGCAGATTCTCAGGCCAGATGGGTGTTTGAATGTGAATAGAGTGGAGATCTATACTATCAAGGTGGCGTAACAGCTCTGAGGGAAAATTAATGAATGTTTATTGTGTTGTACTCCTGGGTGTTGTTGTTGAGGAATGTGTTGGCCGTGTTAAAAAGGGAAACACGAGGGCAGCAGAGCGTGCAAAGCAATAACCTCTCTCCTTCCCCTCAGCCCTGTTCGCCCCGCGGATGTTCGCGGCACGGCCCGGACAGAAGAGCCCCACGGCCCTGCATGACGAGAGCTCCTCAGACAGGGACAAGGACGACAGCATCAACTACACCACGGTGGACTGGAGGGAGTTCATGTGCAACACCTGGCACTTGGAGCCCACTCTCAGGTCAGCTCCGCTCCACCGCACCGCGGGCATTTAGAGTGCGGCGTTTTTCCTGTTAGCAGACGCACACACTGAGTCACAGTGCTCGTTCATGAATAATGCTCGCTGCAAATCAGATAAAGGGAAAAGAGCACGTGCAACACCGTAAGCGTCATTCTGTGTGACCTTGAGGCTACAGCGGGTTCCTGCAATGACGCACGGACCTCACATACAAATCCTCATGTTCAAGGTCGTCATGCAACATTAAAGAAATGCAAGACACACAAAGGAAATGCATTCCTTTTTTCACACTAAACCTTTTTTTCACTGTAAAAAGTGACTTGTCTTAGAAGTAGCATAAAAAACAGGCAGATGAGTCTTATTACTGTTTCACTTAAAGGATACACTGAAACCCCATTCTATCTGTATTCAGTTCATTTTCTGGATTTGAGTATTTTTGTCATGAATATTCCTCCAAGCACAAGTATGTAAGTATTGGAAATACAATGTACTAAAAGTATCAAAAGTAAAAGTACTCACTTTGCAGAAAAACAGCTGCCATCAGGTTTTATTATTATCTATCTGAATTAATGTCAGTTTGAATTAATATGAACACTGTTAAGTCGATAAATCTATACAAATTCATTGTATTGTATACGCACATCAGTTCATATATTATACAAATCTTATATCAGCCCTCGAAATCCACCTCTTCAGACCCGCCTATCTGCAAATATAGAAGTTAGCAAGGCTGTGGAAATAACTTATTTGAATTCTTAATTTGGGTGGTGTCCCAAAATGAAAAAAAGACTAACTCATGTAGTCCTGTGAATCACAAGGATGTTTACAGTTTTATTTCTTTCAGGGTGATAATGTCATAAAATATGACAACAGACATTTAAAGCGCCATTCAAAAACCTCATGGAAGCTTCAAATGTTAAAACATGACAGTCTAAATTCTACAGTTACATTCTAGCAGTATTTGTGAGGACATTCCAACTCAAATAACCTAAAATAAAATAAATTACTTTCTGTAGTTCTAAAGCACTCTTCCCTAAATCTGAGTTGAAATAATTCCCAGTTATTAGCATATAATGTCTGAAATGCATCTAGCGCTGACTAAAGTAAACACGTCCTCCCTCTTCAGGCTGATCTCCTGGACCGGCCGGAAGATTGACCCGGTGGGTGTGGACTACATCCTGCAGAAACTGGGCTTCCACCATGCCAGGACTACGATTCCCAAGTGGCTGCAGAGAGGCGTGATGGACCCGCTGGACAAGGTGCTGTCGGTGCTCATCAAGAAGCTGGGGACGGCCCTGCAGGACGAGAAGGAAAAGAAAGGCAGGGACAAAGAGGAACACTGAGACACACACACACACACACAAACACACACCACTGTAATCTAAGCTGTGCATACACACACAGGTCACATACACTGTATTACTGCAGCCACTATTGTACAACACACGTTACCTGCTCCCGCCTGTGAATCTCAGCTCAGTTGTTTGGCGGCTCTGACTGAAGCGTTTTGCACCGACGTCGTTTTCTGTACATTTTGAACAAAGTAGCAGCTGTTAGTATTATTTGACTGCTTTAACGGTAAACCCTGCCTCTGCCTCTTTACCTGTTGTAAATGACCTAACTGAAATCGCTTGAAAGTTTATTTTAAGGCTTACGATATTTCATGAGAAATGATTTCTTATACCATTGCCTTTTCTTTGTTTCCCATGGAACACATGGTAGATATGCTTTATGTCTTTTATAGTGTAGCTGAAGATATTTAAGAACAGTTCGGTGACAGTGTTCTTTTTTTTAAATTTTTTTTGATGTGAACAAATGAATTCTGGGAGGTTACGGCACATCATCCATCAGTCATGAGGATGACTCGAACTTGTAATTATCGTTTGAACCAAGATCACTATTTATGAGTATGTGAAATGCAAAGTCTATAACATGTATTAGCTTGGTGTGTCAAGCTTATTTTTGTCCTTTTTTTAAAATCCATACAGTAGAACCAGTGTATATAATTCAATTTCTTAAATATGTTGATTTCCTAACTTAATAAAAATATTGCCATTCAATTTTAGATGAGGCTCAGGTATCTTAATTTGTGCAGTTGGTCAAAACTAAACTTTTAAAAGGTAAAAGTGAATTTTAAAAAAAAACAAAAACAAACCTGTACACGTGGGGGGGGTGTTTGTGCAATTAATTTACAATTTTTTTTTTAGCTGCTGTTGTCTTAAGTACTTGACTATTGTCTCGACTAGTGTGACTATTTAGGGAAAAAAGGGGGAAAACGCAACATAAGTCAGTTTTTCTGAACTTTCACACTGTGAATAAATCAACCAATCACATAGCACCTCTAATGTCTGAAAAAAATAACCCTAAAGATGTTACAGTTGCGTCATCGGGGTCATTTAAGCTTCGGCTTTGACTGAAAATGTAAAAAGTCAGCAAAGCCCAGAAGGGTCCAAAAAACCTTTCACCATCTTCTATACTGTCTCTCACGGTACAGAGGAGAAATAGTGAATCACTGGAACAAACTTTCAGTGACGTTTACTTTCTGGTGGCGACCGTGGCTTTCTCTGCTCATCTTCCTATCCGTGAAACGCATCACTTGATGTGGCAGAGGATTTTTCCCAGGAAACGGCTGTCAGACAGATGTTCAGAACTTCAAATGAAACTTTAATGAACTGGGGATGGCTTCTTTTTTTTGTCGAAAATGTCTCATATTGTTTGAATCAAAGCTTTAATGGCGTCAGCAGTAAAACACTTTTCCATCTTCGGGCACTAATTTGTTTCTGTTCTGGGTTTTTAGGTCAATTAATGAGCGTGTGTGTAAGTCTACAGGATTCACTTAGTAATTTATAACAAGTTTCCTCCAATGTTTGTCAGAACACCTCGCCGCCCTCGCCATGAAAACCCCGCTGTGCTCACCGCAGGGTTTAGTTAATACAGTACTCTGACTGTAACCCCCCCACCGCAGCTAATCTCCTCCGCTGTGATATCCCCCCTCACCATGAGCCATGTTCCACTTTTGGTTCCATGCCACGGTTGTTGCATTTTTGATGGTGCGTTGGCGGGTGAAGGGGAGCACGGTGGCACTGTGGAGAGGAAGAGAACTGCGGGTTTCCTGTGTGATGTCTGCTGTGAGATTATAGCTGGTGTCACCTGAGGAAACCCAGACAGCTCAGTGTGAGAACACACTCAAGTCTTCGCCTGGGCTGGACATTATTTTTGATTTTTATTCTGCCTGCTGCACACGCTCTCCTTTGAAGTCCTATCTATTTTACATATCCCTACACTGTTTTATGTCTTTCACTACACTGAGTATACATATTAACATGGAGTCAGTGACCAGCAGATGGAGTCAAAAGCCAGTTGCCCATCCCGCAGTGAGCGTGAGCTCCTCCTTAATGACACATCAGCTCCCCTACGGTTTACTGGTCTGCCACTGAATTATAAAATAGAAACAGAATAGAGCGCATTAAAAAGTCATAAAGTGGTCAGAGATGTCGAAGACTTAAATTGTCTCCCTCTGTCCTTCCTCTGCTTGAAGAGTCTCCACTGACGCTCATAAAGCAATAAGACACCAGCATATGACAGAAACAATCTTCATTAAGTGGACGTATAAAACATCATAAAAAGGTAATTATCATGTAGGAGAAAAGTAGTTGAAGCAGTCTATGAGGGCATGCTGGAAAATGAATATTTTATCTGCAGAATGCAGAACTTTTCAGCATAAAAGGTTTTCAGCTATGAAGTGAACCAGATACCAGTTGAGCTTTTGACAGTTTCCTATACGCAGTTGCAGGAAAATACGTGTTCTGTTCTCAGAATCAAAGTCTTCATTAGCAGGGAGCTGACAGTGTGTGGAGACAGACGGGATATCATTAAGAGCGTTTTAAACGTGGTCAAAGAGGCCTTTTAAATTTCACCCCGCACAATAAAACATGCCCTAATGGGATAAAAAAAAAAAAAATCTAACAAATAGCCCGATAAAATGTTTAATCATACACATAGGAGACACTTCAAGTTCAGTGCCACCTTGTAACAAGACACCCTGGATAAAGTGTTGGCTCTATGTTGCAAGCTAATTAATGGCTTTCTTAATGGTTAATAAATATTTTACAAAACCTATAAAGGTTATTTATAGGTCTGATAGGAACAACTTTGGGGTTGCCAACTTGTGACAAATCCCTTTGGCTGGTGTTTATCTTCCTCTAATCACACCAGTTTGTCTTCCAGGTTTATCATACAATAGAAACATGGACTTTTGTAAAAAAAAAAAAAAAAAAAAAAAACAACAAAAAAACTCAATTTATGGCATTTTTTGTTGAGAGCTAATCCCTCAAAATTTGATTAAATTGGCTTGATTTCTTTCAAAGACATGGAGGCAATGAGCAATGAAAGAAGAAATGACCCAAACATCAGCAAGAAATTTGTAAAAAGTCAAAGAAAATTACCCAAAAATATGTATTATATATTATATTAGTATATAATGTTTTTCCTGCCTCCCTGTAAACTTTTCCCTAGATTTATTAAAAAATTCTCTAAATCTACTAATTTATTTTTATTTGTGGAACATTCTTACCAAGTAGCTGACTGACTTTTTCTCCCACATTTAATGAAAGAAATGACACCAATTTGCTCAGAACTCAAAGGTTTAAATTTTTGTGTAAGGCGTTTAAAAGCAGCACTAGAAAAGTGATGTCACTCTAGGTTTCAAAGGGTGAAATGAGCAGATTGAAACCCCGGCATTCTCATACCTGTCCGTTAAAAATTGAAGCTGAAGCCAGGACATGTTAGCTTTCTATCCAAAGTTTGAGATTTCAAAAATGTTATTTTTTTCCAAGAGTTACATGAGAAAAAAATAAATACCTATCTATTGTTTCTACACTACATATTAAGCATAGCATAAAGTGCAACAGCTAGCCTCAGTCTGTACAAAATTCCAAAATCTGCCAAATTAACTGGAATTAATTCCTTGCCAAAAGTTAAATGAGAAAATTTATACCACTCTAATTGTCTGTACACATAATATAACGATATGGTCAAAGGATGGTT